>NW_021834804.1:0-5000 GCF_006345805.1 Octopus sinensis
ACGGTATGCAGACACCTGTCTCCTCAAAAGTGTATTGTATAAGTTTCACGTGATGACCGCATGCACCCACCAGGCAAGGATGTATATTTGGGGCACTGAGGATTTGGAATGGCGTTTCGTGCTCATATGAATTCTTTCACTAATCCCAAATCTAACTATTTCAATCTTAGCGACACACATATACAACCTCAATTCAAAACAATGTCCAATACGCTCTATCGTGGTCCAAATTATGTGAAGCTCCCCTCTAAACACAAATATAGGTAAATGTATGTTATGTATAAAAGGGTTATTAACTATTCTCGCCTCCACAATCCTCACTGTTAATTCTCTGACGTTATTTTTTATCGTAAGCATAAATACTGCCCGACATTCATGCACTTCCCTAATTCCAAATAAATAAAGCTGTAAAGTAAAACAAGTGTCAACCTGACAATCGACAAGTGAACACATTCCAAATAGCAAATATGTGTGTGTGTCTATGTATACATATATGTATGTATATATATATATATATATATATATATATTATATATATATATATATATAATATATATATATATATATACAGATATATATATATATATATAATATATTATATATATATATATATATGAGCATATGCAATACATATGAAATATCCAAAATTGCATTTACAAATACATAATATATACATACAAGCTCTTACATACATACATGCAAACACACACACATATACGCACAATATATATACATATAAACTCCTACATTAATACACAGTATTAAAAACATAAGTAGTCAGCATATATATATAGATACCTACAGAAATATAAATATATATAACACGCATCCCAAATTTATTCCAAGTATTATGATCAATCTATTTTTTATCCTCCTCTCAGCCTCCTAAATCTCTCCAACACACATCACAAATTTCTTCAAATGTTTGCTTTTCAACCGTCTCTACTCTCATTTGACCCTTCTCTGCTTCAAACAATAATAACAAAAGTCAATACTAAGAAAAATACCGACCCGAGTTTTTGTACTACTAACCTTCTTAACCACTCCCTCGTACCTGAAAAGTGTCCTTAAAAATACCCCACGTAATTTGAGATGGAATGGCTGTTTCATTATTGTACCAGCTAGAAGGGGATACTCCTTCAACATTCAGATGAATTACTTATTTATTCACATCGTTTAAAATTAAACATACATTATCTTCTAGCTTTGAGATTTTGATTATGTGATTGCTTACTTTTAGAATAATTGCATGGTGGTTGTGAAAGGGCTGATCTATTCAGTTTCAACAGAAAACAGGAAGAATATTTGGGCCCGACGTGGCCAGTGCCAATGCTAATGGGTTAACTGAAATATATGCCGTCTTCGAAACATGTGTCGAGAGTAAAAACCTCGTTCGACTCCATTCTTTCATTTATTTTCATATAATAACACAAATTTGCAGACAAGACTTAACTGGGTTAAGTAAAAATAAAAGCAGAAAAAAACATTTTAGGTAATTTGGGACACAAATTTATGAGGTCTTAAGGTGGAGAACCTTTTTATCCCATCCTTAATGCTGTTGAGGAGACTGGACAATGGCCAATAGAAGGCCAATATAATATAATGAAAATCGTAACTTACCAATAAAGTGCTGTTAGTCTCTGTTCGTAAGAGGTAGTGAATGTTTATATATATCTATATATATATATATGTGCGCATATATATATATTGCGTCATTTGTTTATTTACCATACATTTTTTCATTGAAGTAGCACACAATTATGCATATATATATATATATTGTTGTGTGTGTGTGTGGTGTGTTAAATATAGATTGGCGTCTTTATTTCTCATTATATGAATCCGATATGAAAAGTTTGCGTCAGCAGTCAAAGTTGGGCGTTGATAGTGGAAGAGTGTAAATGAGAGAGGGGAAAGAAAGTGAGAGAAAGAGAGAGAGAGGGAGGGAGAAAGAAGAAGAAGAGGGTTTTGTGTGTGTGTGTGTTTGTGTGATGCTATTAGCTACATAACCATGTACTAAGGATTTGGTGAGATTGATACATTTTAATTCCCTTCACTTACTCAGTATACCCTCCTTCTTCCGCGACATTAGCATTCCAGCAGAAATGGAGAAATGAAAATAATGTCACTGTCTGGTGTTGCATGTGTGTATATATGTGTGTGTGTGTATATGCGTAACTGCATGAGACTGTTTACATACGCGTAACTGAAATTAACTTGAAATAATCTAAGTACTATTTTACAAATTGTGATATCTGTGTGTGTGTGTATATATGTATATATATATATATATATATATATATATAAACACGCACACACAGTTATCAGAATTATATAAACGTATATATTCATGTATTTGTATATATATATATATATATATATATATATATAAGTAGGTGAATGAATTATTCTAGCATGGAAAATTCGTTTAACCGATACCTGGGTAGCAAATTCACGTCGGAAATCACAGTTGAAGTGACCTGTCAAGGGTAGAAACTCCGGGTTCTTGTGTGCAAATTTGTGTTATTTATATGAATAAATGAAAGAATGGAGTCGAACGAGGTTTTTACTCTCGACACATGTTTCGAAGACGGCATAATTTTAATTCCGAAGGAATAAATGGTGCATTATGCCATCTTCTCATCAGGAAAGATTAAGAGCCTCTTTCACCCACAAGACGAACAAAACTTTTGATGATTGCCTACATGGTGACCACAGTGACAATGAGTGTTTTTTTTAAATAATCCGTTATAAGCAATGACTTAAAAAATGGGTAGAAGGAGGGAGTAGTAAAAATAGGTAGGGGACAATATGTATGCTGTATGTATGATGATGTGCGGGTGTGTGCTTGTGTTAATGATTGCGAGTGATTGTGTATGTGTATGAGTGTGTATATAACTGCATTTGTGTCTGTGTGTGTATGTGTTATTGTGTGTGTGAGGTAGACAAACGTCAAATACACTTAGTAGTAAGGTGTGAAATTTGTGTCTGTGTGTTTGATCGTGCGTGTTATACAGAGGGATATATATATATATATATTATATATATATATATTATATATATACATACGTCAAAGAAATTTAGTAGCTATGGAACATAAAATCGTTTAAAAGCGACTTTAACCGGAAATGATTAAAATATTGTTATACGATCAGATGATAGATTTTTCATCTGTTAGAATCATCTCACTTTTGCTCGATAAGTATTGATCATCGATCTCTTCCCAAATACGATGTCAAAAGCCAACATTAAAATGAAGTACATTTCTAATTTCATTGTTAGACCCTCCAGTGTTCACATTGTCATCCACCATTCTCTTCCTGAAGAATCTCTGAAGCTTAAGCTGGATGTGCTAGAAATAGCAGCCAAATATTTCCTGTGAGCAGACGATAGATTCATTTAACGATAGTGTCACTTCAGAAAATCAAGTTATCAATAACGATAATAATTTAAATGGTATATATAATGATTGACATGGAAGCAAACGATACAAATTCATTTAACAATAGTTCGTTTCTGAAAATTACGTTTGTGAAATAAAGTATATGATAGAGAAATTATAACAATTCTGAAGAGGAATTAAAGGTTTTAGCAGCTTTAAAGTTATGGGAAAGGAATTTTCGTTATCAAAGTAGCAATATTTTATACGAAAGAAGGATGACAGGCGAGGATTTTGTGGTGTGAAGAGTCTTCAATTGTATATGTCCTGGTCTGTGTGTGCGTGTGTGTGTGTGTGTGTGTGTGTTTGTGCCTGTGTGTGTGTTATGCACTGAGATATATAAAGATTATAATAATTGACACAATTATATTCCAAACTTCTATAGGCGCGGGAGTGGCTGTGTGGTAAGTAGCTTGCTTACCAACCACATTGTTCCGGGTTCAATCCCACTGCGTGGCACTTTGGGCGAGCGTCTTCTACTATAGCCTCGGGCCGACTAAAGCCTTGTGAGTGGATTTAGTAGACGGAAACTGAAAGAAGCCGTTGTATATATGCATATACATATATTCTATGTGTGTGTTTGTGTGTCAGTGTTTGTCCCCCCCCAACATCGCTGAACACACGAACCGATGCTGGTGTGTTAATGTCCCTGTAAGTTAGCGGTTCGTCAAAAGAGACGATAGAAGAAGTACTAGGCTTACATGTATAAGTCCTGGGTCGATTTACTCGACAAAAGGCGGTGCTCCAGCACGGCCACATTCAAATCACTGAAACAAGTAAAAGAGAGAGAGAGAGCTCATCTGTACCCAAACCTTCAATAGTTTGATGTCCTATTTTCATAGGAGTGAGGGGAAGAGGGAGAGGAAAACATGCAGGGGCCTCTAAACTGTTTAACGTATTTGTATCTGAGAAAGTCTCCAGTATTCTTGATGCCTTCTGCAAAAAGTGAAAGATAAAAAAGGAAATTGGAAAAAAAAACTAATTGCCTTCCAGTATCTGTGTGTGTGTCTGTGTGCGTGTGTGTGTGTCTGTGTGTGTTTGTGTGTGATGCAATGTGATATAAATAAACATGCCTATAAGTTTCTTTAATATAAAACTGAAGTGAATATTAATGATAATATTAAATGATAATATTAAATAACATAATTTCATTGTGAAGGAGGTTTAATCTTTAATGTTTTCAGTCTCGTCCACCACACTACTTGTTTAGCCGCCGGGCAGAAGAAACTGCTTTTCCTTCCCGGCCTAAAGAAGGTGGCGGGGCGATCTTTACAATGAACTCGGCTCGTAAACTGGACGAACGTCTGCATGCAGGACTATTTCATCGGCCTGCGCACACACCCTACATATCCGTCCGACAACACTTTCGTATCTGTAGAGCTTGTCTTGAATCGGCAGAGCTCCCCGGTAGCACTGCCAGGCCAGGGATTTCTGGAAGTTAAAGACCAGTTAGTTGATTCCCTCCACCAACGCCCAGAATTTACCCCGATTTCGTCGTTGTTCTTTCCCCTCTACTAATCCCCTATAGAAATACAAGGTGGAACTATCAACGCCCGCGTTG
>NW_021834804.1:15000-17500 GCF_006345805.1 Octopus sinensis
AGAAATAGCAGCCAAATATTTCCTGTGAGCAGACGATAGATTCATTTAACGATAGTGTCACTTCAGAAAATCAAGTTATCAATAACGATAATAATTTAAATGGTATATATAATGATTGACATGGAAGCAAACGATACAAATTCACTTAACAATAGTTCGTTTCAGAAAATTACGTTTGTGAAATAAAGTATATGATAGAGAAATTATAACAATTCTGAAGAGGAATTAAAGGTTTTAGCAGCTTTAAAGTTATGGGAAAAGAATTTTCGTTATCAAAGTAACAATATTTTATACGAAAGAAGGAAGACAGGCGAGGATTTTGTGGTGTGAAGGGTCTTCAATTGTATATGTCCTGGTCTGTGTGTGTGTGTGTGTGTGTGTGTGTGTGTGTGTGTGTGTGTGTGTGTGTGTGTGTTTGTGCCTGTGTGTGTGTTATGCACTGAGATATATAACGATTATAATAATGGACACAATTATATTCCAAACTTCTATAGGCGCGGGAGTGGCTGTGTGGTAAGTAGCTTGCTTACCAACCACATTGTTCCGGGTTCAGTCCCACTGCGTGGCACTTTGGGCGAGCGTCTTCTACTATAGCCTCGGGCCGATTAAAGACTTGTGAGTGGATTTAGTAGACGGAAACTGAAAGAACCCGTTGTATATATGCATTATATATTTCTATGTGTGTGTTTGTGTGTCAGTGTTGTCCCGCCCCCCCCCCCCCAATATAGCTTGACAACCGATGCTGGTGTGTTTATTTACCCCTTAAGTTAGCGGTTTCCGCATAAGAGACCGATAGAAGAGAAGTACTAGGCTTACATGAATAAGTCCTTGGCCGATTTACTCGACAAAAGGCGGTGCTCCAGCACGGCCACATTCAAATCACTGAAACAAGTAAAAGTAGTAAAAGAGAGAGAGAGAGAGATCATCTGTACCCAAACCTTCAATAGTTTGATGTCTTATTTCATAGGAGTGAGGGAAGAGGGAGATGTGAAAACATGCAGGGGCCTCTAAACTGTTTAACGTATTTGTATCTGAGAAAGTCTGCAGTATTCTTGATGCCTTCTGCAAAAAGTGAAAGATAAAAAAGGAATTGAAAAAAAACTAATTGTCTTCCAGTATCTGTGTGTGTGTCTGTGTGCGTTGTGTTGTCTGTGTGTGTGTTTTGTGTGTGATGCAATGAGATACATAACCATGCCTATGAGTTTCTTTAATATAAAACTGAAGTGAATATATAATGATTATTAAATGATAAATTAAATGACATAATTTCATTGTGAAGGAGGTTTTATCTTTAATGTTTTCAGTCTCGTCCACCACACTACTTGTTTAGCCACCGGGCAGAAGAAACTGCTTTTCCTCCCGCCTAAAGAAGGTGGCGGGGCGATCTTTACAATGAACTCGGCACGTAAACTGGATCGACGAGTGCATGCAGGACTTATTTCATCGCCCTGCGCACACACCCCGACATATCCGTCCGACAACACTTTCGTAACTGTAGAGCTTGTCTGAATGGGCAGAGCTCCCCGTAGCACTGCAAGGCCAGGGATTTCTGGAATTAAGGGACCAGTTAGTTGATTCTCTCCACCAACGCCCAGAATTACCCCGATTTCGTCGTTGTTCTTTCCCCTCTACTAATCCCCTATAGAAATCAAGGTGGAACTATCAACGCCCGCGTTGCCCGACAGGCAGAAAGCTGTGAGAGCTTGCCGACACTCCAGGTGCCCAAGCGCCCTTCTTGGCCAACGCTTGACTCAGTACTGTAGCTTCTTCAGTGAGACGAGCCGCAGAATATCCCGTTTGACAAACAGTAAATCCCCTATTCTCGCCGCTAAAGAAACGAAGGAGCTGTCGCAGTCTCAGCGCATGTCTGCGAATCATTACCAACGGCATGTCCAGTACTCCACTGAGAGGTTGTTGACAGAAGATGGACCGTCTGTTGAGCGGAACACATACCTTCTTTAGAAAGCGGAATAACAAACACTCTAACTTTATCGGGCATGGGACTACATTCAGGCAGTCATAGATGACGGAAGCGATGTACGCATTCGCCACCTCGACTCGACCCTTCACGAACAGCTTCCTCTCTGCCAATTTCTGGGTGAGATCGACTATCCTGTTCCGTCACCTCCCACCCGTTGTTGTCCACCTCGAGGTCTCCAGCAGACCAGACCCCAAGCAGTTTAACCAGTCTTCCGTCTAGTGCCCTACAACTGTCGGTTGGTATGGTTCTGCCTCTCCAACTGCCGATTTGCAGGCCCACCGACTTCTCTTGGATAAGCTTTTTCCCTATCAACGCTTCGTGGACAGTATTATGATGACACAGTCTGTGTTAGCTGATACGAACATTCCACATCCTAAGACACACATATATACATATATATATATATATGTATATATATAATATATAATATATATATATATATATATTATAGTATATAATATATACCAATTAAGGACTGAACACGAAAAAGGCAGTCAACATGCTAGATATAGACGTTCA
>NW_021834804.1:22500-45223 GCF_006345805.1 Octopus sinensis
TTCCTCTCCCTTTATATTATGTATATGTGTGTGTGAAAGTGTGTGTCTGCGTGCGTGTTTGTGTGTGTGAAAATAAGTTAATGTAAATGAATGTATATATGTGTGTATATATATATATATGTATATCGATATATGGAGAGACGTAATAGATAGAGAGATAGAAAGATAAAGATACAGACAATGATTGATAGAGAGATAGCTAGACAGACACATGATAGTTTGATAGATAGATTGATAGATAGATAGATAGATAGATAGATAGATAGATAGATAAATAGATAGATAGATAGATAGATAGATAGATAGAATGATTTGAAAGATAGAGATAGATAGTCATAGATAGACAGTGATAGATAGATAGATAGATAGAGATATATAGACATAGATAGATAGATAGATAGATTGATAGATAGATACATAAATAGATACTTAGATAGATAGATGGATAGATAGAGATAGATGGACATAGATAGATAGATAGATAGATATGTTTCTTTATTAGCCACACAGGGCTTCACACAGATAGAACAAATTACAAGGTAGAGCTTTTCTTTTGGGGGTAAAAAAAAGGGGGTTGGGGTTTCGATCAAAAGGGATCTTAAAAGGAAAGAAAGAGGACAAAAAAGGAGGATTTTTTAAAAAAAGGGAGGAGAACAAAAAAATAAAAGTAAAGGGAGAGGAAAAAAAGTTGATCAATAGGGATCGTAATCACAGAAATGTCAATATGAAGTGTAAAGAAAAGCCTACATAAAAGACCACGGTAACCTCGGTCAATGTAGTCACATGTTATTTTCTTTCTTTTATTTTTTTTTTTTGCAAATAGCAACTCTCTGTATTAATTTTTACGGTTCGTAGAATCATAGTCCAAGGTGGCTTCGTCATTCATACGTGCCATCCTTGCTACATTCACCCATCTTTTTTTAAAACATTCGCTAGACAAAATTTTGCCTCTCTACTCTCACTTTCCTCTTCATGTGATACTGAAGAAGTTGATGAGAGATTGACCAGAGAGAAAGTGTTTGTCTCCAATCCTTTCGGGCGCGTCCACCAGATACATTCTTTCGCCATAGCCACAAGTATGAATAAAATAGCTCTTCCTTCCCGTTTGAAGGAAGGAGGCGTGACGATATTAACGATAGACTCGGCTGATAAACCGACACGTCCCACGTGACAGCAGTCGTTCGACATAACCCACAGGTCGGAAATTGCTGGACACTGAACGATTGCGTGCAGAGCGGTTCGTCGCTCTGCCCGCATCTCGGGAAGGTCGGCCCCGTGTTTCTCGAGCCATGACTATAGAGCTTATCCCGACCGGGTAGCGCTTCTCGGTAGCACCGCCAGGCCAGGGATCTCTAGAAGTTGTCCATAGGTCCCGGGCCGAAAGTCGTTTGAAACAGGCGGGTCAGGTATTCCTCGTCAACGCCCAGGTTTGCCACGAGATCGTCTTCGTACCTCCCCTCCACTAATCCCCTATAGAATTCTTTGGTTGTGTTGAAGTCACTCAAGGTCGACCTGGGACGGCAGAGTTGCTTGAGAGCAACGCGACATTCGCGGTGACATTCGCCCTTCCTCGGCCTCTTTTTGATCCACGACTGTTGTTCGGTCATGGAGACGAGTTGCGGGAATGCGTGCCTCACAAACGGTGACCACACCTGCTCACCGTCGTGAACATAGAGCCGGAGATGTCGCAGTCTCAGCGCGTGTCTGCGCATCATCAACCACGGCATTCCCAGCCCTTCTTTTAACGGGTGTTGGCAGCAAATGGATCGCCTGACCATCGGGACGCATCCTTTCCACAAGAAGCGGAAGAGGATGCGTTCTAGTTTGGTGATGGTAGGGTCGGGACAAGGTAAACGACGGTCATGCGGTTTGTAGATGATGGACGCGATGTAGGCGTTCGCCACCTCCGCCCGACCTTTTAGGGACACTTTCCTCTCGGCCCATTGCTGGGCGAGAGTGAGACCACCCTACTCGTTTATCTCGTTCAGATAGATAGATAGATATGTAGATATATAGGTAGATTAGATAGATAGATAGATAGATAGATAGATAGATAGATAGTAAGTTAGATAGATAGATAGATAGAAAGATATATTAGATAGATAGATAGATAGATAGATAGATAGATAGATAGAAATCGATGATTGATCGATAGATAGATCATATTCTATTGTGCATCCTTTAAATTTCAGGAACACAAACCATAGAGCTTCAATTCCCGTTCGCTGTCTTCGATGAGATCCGTCAATCTAATTTATGGCGTAGAATTAAACCATAGCTGTAAACAATTCCTTACGTTTGTCATCCATTTGCGCCCTATGTGGGGCACTGCCTTAAAGTGTTTTTAGTCGTCACAAATCGACCCAGTATTTTTTGTTAAGCCTGCTGCGTATCTCGCGATCCCTTCCGCTGATTTGCCTACAGTTACGCACTTTATACTTTTGATTTTTTATATTACTACCATAAAAAAAAAAACAATGAAGGCAATTATCGTCAGGCGGCAAGCAATATTCTGAATCAGACGTAAAATGCTTTGAAAATGATGTGGTAAAAATGTGAAAATGAAAGTTCAAGTGTAAGGAATTTAACAAGACCGATCGGCCAAATTACTGGGACGTAACAACCGGAACTTGTTCCCAAGCGGTTTATAGTGGATAAACTGAAACACATACACATATACAGACACGCGCTCACATATACATAGGTATACATATATGTAAAATAATATATATATATATATAATAAAGAAGTGTGGGGTGTTGTGTGTAGATACCAACAGTAAGTTTGGGGCTACTACATATATATAATTGGAAATATAGGATAGAATTTTTACGAGGATTTATCAAGTAGTTATCGTAAAAAACCTCAGAAAGGATAACTTATATTATTCCCTATGAATATATATATATATTAAGGGCATTACTTATACATAAATGCCTCACGCTAGGAGGGTCTCTTGAGAGTCAAAACTACTATAAATGCCCACATTGTACAAAACGCGAGGGAATTGCACTCTCAAGCGAGCCTCCAGAAACAGACGTAGCTGAACATCATATGATCCGTAATTAGTGCACAAAATCCACTTTTCACTCATCAGCGCAGCCTTTGTCAAGACAAAAAATTAACAAAATCAACGTACCAGACGAACACTTGTATCCTGGCGTTTGATACAATGTGTTATTATATTCAGGCAGTCATAGATGACGGAAGCGATGTACGCATTCGCCACCTCGACTCGACCCTTCACGAACAGCTTCCTCTCTGCCAATTTCTGGGTGAGATCGACTATCCTGTTCGTCACCTCCCACCCGTTGTTGTCCCACCTCGGAGTCTACAGCAGACCAGACCCCAAACAGTTTAACCTGTCTTTCACTTTAGCGCCCTACAAACTGTGGGTTGGTATGGGTCTGCCTCTCCATCTGCCGATTTGCAGGCCTACCGACTTCTCCTGGATAAGCTTTGCTCCTATCAACACTTCGTGGACAGTATTATGATGACGTGGTCCGTGTTAGCGGATACGAACATTCCACATCCTAAGACATATATATATATATATATATTTATATATATATGGCATCTGTATTTCTAATTATATAATTTCGATTTGAAAATTTCAGTCAGCAGTTTATGATGATTGGCGGTGGAAGTGTAAGAGTTAAAATGAGAGAGGGGTAGAGGGAGTGATAGAAGAGAGAGAGGGGAAAGAAGAGGAGGAGAGTTGATGTGTACGATTGTTCGTGTGTGTGTGTGTGTTTGTGTCTCTGTGTGTGATGTAATATATACATAACCCTGCCTAAGCTTTTCTTTAATATGAAACTGGAGGGAATATCACATTAACGATTGCATTAAATGATATAATTTTACTGTGAAGAAGTGAGTGAAATGTTTAGCCGGAAGAAATTTCCAATAACAATAATAATAATAATAATAATAATAAAAATATTAATAATAGTAATAATAATAATAATAATAATAATAATATTAATTATTATTATTATTATTATTATTATTATTATTATTATTATTATTAATTGAGAGAGCAGTGCATGCCATCAAAGTGACACTAGGGTAAAATATACGAAGCCCAGTATACCCATCATGACTACCCGTCTGATAAGGGTACACCAGGCGCATGCATCACAACCATAAATGCGAAACATGATGATCGCATATCAAGATAAAAAGCACATGACCTTTTAGGTGGGGACCAGTTAGAATTTTCTTCTGGTCGAGTAACCCATCCTGATCAAAAGGTCCCTGAGTAAGAGTTGTTTACGGATTTTGAACGAAACACCCATGTTTCCAGAGGTGAATTATTCAAAGCCCAAAGAATCCCTCTCAACACATGGCTATGATACTCCCCCACTACTTCTGCTTGTGATCAGAGATGCACATATCATCAGCCACTAAGGGACATGCTCAACTGGTTAAGTCGAGCAACTGACGAGCAAATCTGTGGTATTGAGCAGAATATTTGCTGGAGCCCATCCCCTATACCAAGAAGATGGGCTACATCTCGTTCAACATCCTTCAACAACCCTTACTATTATTATTATTATTATTATTATTATATTATTATTATTATTATTATTATTATTATTATTATTATTATTTTGCCAATAGGCCGGCATAGCGGTGAGATCTGGCAGAATCTTTAGTACGTCGGGCGAAATGCTAAGCGGTATTTCTTCTGCCGTTTATCTTCGGAGTTCAATTTCCCCCGAGGTCGACTTTGCCTTTCATCCTTTCGGGGTCGATTAAAGATACCAGTTACGCACGTGATCGATATAATCGGCTTAATCCGTTTGTCTGTCCTTGTTTGTCTTTTCTGTGTTTAGCCCCTTGTGGGTAGTAAAGAAACAGGATACAGTAGACATGGACAGTGGAGATTTAACGCTGAGACAACGAGTACACAGTTAAAAGAATAACAATGATATCCGACAAAAGAATATAACAATGAAAGTTCGTAATAGGTGCAGGTAATCCCCTGGAGGTGGCTCAGGTACCCCCACCCCAATCCTGAACCACTCGACGCTTCGAGAGCATCTGGGAAGAACACTCTCCTTTCTTTCAAATTCACTAGCTCAAAGGCGTGTTATTAGAGTAAGTCCACTCACACGTACCATTTTCGCTATTCATCCACTTCACTCTGCACCCTCATCTTCCTTTCCAAAGAAAATTTGAAAAAGTTGACGAGTGATTGGCCGTGGAGAAAAGCCTCTGCCTTTAGTCCTTTTAACCTGGTCCACAACACAGCCTCTTTCGCTACTTGCTATTAGACATAAGTAAATTGCCTGACCTTCCGGACTGATTGAAAGTGGATGATCGATCTTCACTACGGACTCGCCGATAGATTGAACCACCGTACACGTGCTAACAGCTGTTCAACATAACTCCACATGTCAGTAATGCAAGGACACTGGACGAGTGCGTGCAGAATGATTTCATAGCTCTGCGCACATGTCGGGTAGGTCGGTCAGACAGAACTTCCGTGCTTGTAGAGTTTATCTCGAACCGTCAGTGCCCCCCGACAGCACTGCATAACAAGGGACTTCTAGAAGTTATCCATCGTCCCCGTCTTGAAAGTCCTCCTCAACAGACTGGTTAGTTCAATTTTGTCAACGCCTAGCGTCTCTCCAAGTGCTTCATCGCACTTTCCCTCCACTAACACTCCATAGAACTTCAGAGTGGATTTTCTACTGATCGCATTGCCCACCTGGTAGAGGACAGTGAGTGCCTAGCAACATCCAGATGCCAGTAACCCTTCCTCGGTCTCTTCTTGACCCACGACTGCAGCTTACTCAAGGAGATGAGATGTGGAAAAGCCTGTTTGACAAACGATGACCACACCTGTTCACCATTTACGCAGAATGTTTGGAGGTGCCGCAGCCCCAATGCATGTCTTCCACAGCATGCCCAGTGTTCCGGAAATCGGAAAGCGAAAGCACAAACACGAAAATTTGAAAAGGGAAAAGTAAAAACAGCATTTAAGAGTTCTCCTTGTTAGACTTTGAATTATAAGGCTAATAAAATATCAAAAATCTAATCAAGAATAGACGGAATTTTTCAGTTCTTCAAAATATATTTATACGTGACAACGACTGAAAATTCCAGACCTAGAGTCCAATTGAGGATTAAGCATCTTAGATCAGAACAGGATATGCACGCTTTCAGCTAAACAATGTTTATATTTATTCGATCCATTCACATAAGTTATGGATTCTCAATTACTTCCCATCCAGTCACATGTGGTGTTTCGTTTTCTTCTTCCAACTTAGCCACTTTTCGTAGCTTACTTTTGTTATGTTGGAAGGGGATTATGTGATTGGCATAACGACTTTAAAATTCACCTTTAAATAAGCAAAAGAATAAAGATAAAAGATTGTGTGTGTGTGTGTGTACATGCATACAAAAATACACCACATACACACGGATATGTACATAACGCGCACACACACACTCATAGGCGTATGGATTATTGTTTCGTAAGTTGTGTCCACGAGAAAGACACTTCCAGTGCTCTCATCTGAAAAGCACCAGCATTAACCAGGGGTTAACATTGCGACAGACTGGTATCCGGTGGTGTGTATCGTTGTGTGTTGAAATACGTTCGATACCGAGATATACTGGGGCCTAATGAGCCTGTAGATCAGGCAGAGAATTTAGCTTAGAAAATGCTTTAATATAGACATTTAGGCATGCGCTTCAAGTGTTTGTGTAACGTTTATGGGGAAAGTCGATATGAATATGACAAAAAAATAAAGACCGTATTTTCCGGTGTATAAGCCGCTATTTTGTACCTGGGAAATTTAGTGTGCCGCTTAGAGAAAGGTGCGCCCTAATGTGTGTAACTTTTTTATAGTTCCAGGAGGAAAATAATTTGTGTATGGAGATCGAATGATTCCACTGATTTTTTTGGAGGAAGAGGTCGGTCGATGAAAGCCTATTGCTACAGGACATTTGCCTTGAAGAAAACAAAGCACAGTTGTTTGTTTTAACTTCATGTTTTGATAAGTTTTTTTTATCCAATAAAGAAATTTAATATTGACGGAAGCTGTTTTGTTGCTGATTATAGTAAGATAAAATAAAAAAATCAACAATACATCTCAAAGTTGAAGAAAAAACTTTTGAAAAAGACACTACACATCACAACACACAAGCTAGCAGCGGTCACGTGGCTCCATAAGTCCTTATAAAACACCGGTAGGCTTTATGTGTGGATAAAACCAAAATTTCCCCCAAAATCCCAGCTAAACTTCACATACAATAATACAAACATTAATAAGCCACCTCAATTGTATAATACTAATCTTAAGCCAACATTCTACAACCCTGTCTACGAGACGACAAATATTAGTTCCATTACAACCTCTCAATCCGATGCTAATATAAATCCTAATTTAGATTCTCCCCACTACAACAACCAACCAACATCAACATTACTAATAGTAAACCCCAACCACTTGCAACTGTCGCGCTTCTGAATATATGGTATGCAGACACCTGTCTCCTCAAAGCGTAATCTATAAGTGCCACGTGATTACCCCATGCACCACCAGGCAAGGTGTCATATTAATGGACCTGAGGATTTTCAATGTCGTTGTTCGTGCTCATATGTATTCTTTCACTAATCCCAAATCTAAACTATTTCAATTTTTAGCAACACACATATACAACCTCAATTCAAAACATGTCCAACACCTCTATCGTGGTCCATAGTATGTGAAGCTCCCCTCTACAACACAATATAGGTAAATGTATGTTATGTATAAAAGGGTCATTACTATTCTTCGCCTCCACAACTCCCACTGTTAAATTCCTCTGACTTATTTTTTATCGTAAGCATAAATACTGCCCGACATTCATGCACTTCCCTAATTCCAAATAAATAAAGCTGTAATGTAAAACAAGTGTCAACCTGACAATCGACAAGTGAACACATTCCAAATAGCAAATATGTGTGTGGTGTCTATGTATACATATATGTATGTTAATATATATTCTATATATTATACTATATAGATTATATATATATATATATATATATATATATATATATATATATAATAATACTAATATATATATTATAATTATATATATAGAGCATATGCAACATATGAAATATCCAAATTGCCATTTACCAAATACAAATAATAATATATACATACAAGCTCTTACATACATACATGCAAACACACACACATATACGCACAATATATACATCTAAACTCCTACATTAATACACAGTATTAAAACATTAAGTAGTCAGCATATATATATAGATACCTACAGAAATAAAAATATATATACACGCATCCCAAATTATTCCAAGTATTATGATCAATCGATTTTTCATCCTCTCTCAGCCTCCTAAATCTCTCCAGACACCATCACAAATTTCTCAAATTTTGCTTTTCAACCGTCTCTACTCTCATTTGACCCTTCTCGGCTTCAACAATAATATACAAAAGTCAAATACTAAGAAAATACCGACCCGATTTTTTGTACTACTAACATTCTTACCCTCCCTCGTACCTGAAAAGTGTCCTTAAAAAATACCCCACGTAATTTGAGATGGAATTGCTGTTTCATTATTGTACCAGCTAGAAGGGGATACTCCTTCAACATTCAGATGAATTACTTATTTATTCACATCATTTAAATGTAAACATACGTTATCTTCTAGCTTTGAGATTTTGATTATGTGATTGCTTACTTTTAGAATAACTTTGCATGGTGGTTGTGAAAAGGCTGATCTGTTCAGTTTCCACAGAAAACAGGAAGAATATTTGGGCCGACGCTGGCCAGTGCAATGCTAATGGTTAACTGAAATTTACTGAGTAAAAATAAAAGCATAAAGAACATTTTAGGTAATTTGGGGACCCAAATTTTATGAGGTCTTAAGGGGGAGAACTTTTTATCCCATCCTTAATGTGTTGGTGAGGAGACTGGACAATGGCCAATAGAAGGCCGATATAATATAATGAAAATCGTAACTTACCAATAAAGTGCTGTTAGTCTCTGTTTCGTAAACAGAGGTAGTGAATGTTTATATATATCTATATATATATATATATATGTGCGCATATATATATAATTGCGTCATTTGTTTTATACTGGTGGTACAGTTTCAAACCAGCAGGATTAACCTGATGCTAATGCTTATAATATACATGCAGCAGAAAGGCGGTGTCGTTCACAGGTTTAAAATAACTAAATTGCATTGTATATAAAATATGCTAAAAAGTAAGTTACTTCATGTGTAACATTTAATTCTTATTTTAATGTCTTTTACACAGGATAAAACCCGAAATAGTGAACTCGGAATTTTGGAACTAAGTGAAAGACAATGATTGTTTACCATAAAGATTTTCCCGTTTTTTCCGGACCATTCGATGTGGTTTACCAGAGCCTGGATTGTAGTACAATGCTTGTAAGTTGCGTCCCATGATTTGATTTTCCTCTCTCCTTTATATTATGTATATGTGTTGTGTGAAAGTGTGTGTCTGCGTGGCGTGTTTGTGTGTGTGAAAATAAGTAAATGTAAATGAATGTATATATGTGTGTATGTTATATATATGTATAATCGATATATGGAGAGACGTAATAGATAGAGAGATAGAAAGATAAAGATACAGACAATGATTGATAGAGAGATAGCTAGACAGACAACATGATAGTTTGATAGATAGATTGATAGATAGATAGATAGATAATATAAATAGATAGATATAGATAGATAATGATAGAATGATGGAAAGATAGATAGATAGTCATAGATAGACAGTGATAGATAGATAGATAGAGGTATATAACATAGATAGTAGATAGATAGATTGATAGATAGATAGATAAAGAGATACATAGATAGATAGATAGATGGATAGATAGAGATAGATGGCCATAGATAGATAGATAGATAGATAGATAGATAGATATGTTTCTTTATTAGCCACACAGGGCTTCACACAGATAGAACAAATTACAAGGTAGAGCTTTTCTTTGGGGGTAAAAAAAAGGGGGTTGGGTTTCGATCAAAAGGATCGTAAAAGGAAAGAAAGAGGACAAAAAAGGGGAGGATTTAGAAAATAAAATAAAGGGGAGAGAGAAAAAAGTTGATCAATAGGGATCGTAATCACAGAAATGTCAATATGAAGTGTAAAGAAAAACCTACGGAAAACCACGGTAACCTCGGTCAATGAAGTCACATGTTATTTTCTTTCTTTTTTTTTTTTTCAAATAAGCAACTCTCTGTATTAATTTTTACGGTTCATAGAATCATAGTCAGGTGGCTTCGTCCATTCATACGTGCCATCCTTGCTACATTCACCCATCTTTTTTTTAAAACATTCGCTAGACAAAATTTGCCTCTCTACTCTCACTTTCCTCTTCATGTGATACTTGAAGAAGTTGATGAGAGATTGACCAGAGAGGAAAGTGTTGTCTCCAATCCTTTCGGGCGCGTCCACCAGATACATTCTTTCGCCATAGCCACAAGTATGATAAAAATAGGTCTTCCTTCCCGTTTGAAGGAAGGAGGCGTGACGATATTAACGATAGACTCGGCTGATAAACCGACACGTCCCACACGTGACAGCAGTCGTTCGACATAAGCCCACAGGTCGGAAATTGCTGGACACTGCACGATTGCGTGCAGAGCGGTTTCGTCGCTCTGCCCGCATCTCGGGCAGGTCGGCCCCGTGTTTCTCGAGCCATGCCTATAGAGCTTATCCCGAACGGGTAGCGCTTCTCGGTAGCACCGCCAGGCCAGGGATCTCTAGAAGTTGTCCATAGGTCCCGGGCCGAAAGTCGTTAGAAACAGGCGGGTCAGGTATTCCTCGTCGACGCCAAAGGTTTGCCACGAGATCGTCGTCGTACCTCCCTCCACTAATCCCCTATAGAATTCTTTGGTTGTGTTGAAGTCACTCAAGGTCGACCTGGGACGGCAGAGTTGCTTGAGAGCAACGCGACACTCGCGGTGCCATTCGCCCTTCCTCGCCTCTTTTTGATCCACGACTGTTGTTCGGTCATGGAGACGAGTTGCGGGAATGCGTGCCTCACAACGGCGACCACACCTACTCACCGTCGTGAACATAGAGCCGGAGATGTCGCAGTCTCAGCGCGTGTCTGCGCATCATCAACCACGGCATGCCCAGCCCTTCTTTTAAAACGGGTGTTGGCAGCAAATGGATCGCCTGACCATCGGGACGCATCCTTTTCCACAAGAAGCGGAAGAGGATGCGTTCTATTTTGGTGATGGTGGGTCGGGACAAGGTACGACGGTCAGGCGGTAGTAGATGATGGACGCGATGTAGGCGTTCGCCACCTCCGCCCGACCTTTTAGGGACACTTTCCTCTCGGCCCATTGCTGGGCGAGAGTGACCACCCTACTCGTTATCTCGTTCCAGATAGATAGATAGATATGTAGATATATAGGTAGATAGATAGATAGTAGATAGATAGATAGATAGATAGATAGATAGATAGATAGATAGATAGATAGATAGAGATAGATAGATAGAGATATAGAGAAGATCGATTGATTGATCAATAGATAGATCATTTTCTATTGTTGCATCCTTTAAAATTTCAGGAACACAAACCATAAAGCTTCAATTCCCGTTCGCTGTCTTCGATGAGATCCGTCAATTCTAATTTATGGCGTAGAATTTAAACCATAGCTTTAAACAATTCCTTACGTTTGTCATCCATTGGGCTGCGCCTATGCTGGGGCACTGCCTTAAAGTGTTTTAGTCGCACAAATCGGCCCCAGTATTTGTTGATAAGCCTGCTGCGTATTCTCGCGATCCCTTCCGCTGATTTGCCTACAGTTACGCAACTTTATACTTTTGATTTTTTTTTTATTACTTACCAGAAAAAAGAAAAACATGAATGCAATTATCGTCAGCGGCAGGCAATTCTGCATCAGACGTAAATGCTTTGAAAATGATGTGGTAAAAATGTGAAAAGTTTCAAGTGGTTGTAAGGAATTTAACAAGATACCGATCGGCCAAATTACTGGGACGTAAAAAACCGGAACCTGTTCCCAAGCGGTCATAGTGGATAAACTGAAACACATACACATATACATACACACGCTCACATATACATAGGTATATACATATATGTAAAATATATATACATAAGTGTGTGTGTGTGTGTGTATATATAACAAAGTAAGTTTGGGGCTACTAATAAATATATATAATTGAAATATAGGATAAAATTTTTACGAGGATTTATCAAGTAGTTAATGTGAAAAACCTCAGAAGGGATAACTTATTAATTATTCCCTATGAATATATTTATATATATTAATGGCATTACTTATACATAAATGTCTCACGCTAGGAGGGTCACTTGAAACCAAAACTACTATAATGCCCACATTGTACAAAACGCGAGGGAATGCAACTCTCAAAGCGAGCCTCCAGAAACAGACGTAGCTGAACATCATATGATTCCGTAATTAGTGCACAAAATGCACTTTTCACTCATCAGCGCAGCCTTTGTCAAGACATAAAAATTAACAAAATCAACGTACCAGACGAACACTTGTATCCTGGCGTTTGATACAATGTGGTTATTATAGTAGTGTTGACTTCAAGAATCCCTCTTAGCGCGAGGCATTTCTATATAGTAATGCCCTTAATATAAATAAATACATGTATATATATATATATATATATATTATATATATATATATATATATAGACGTGCGTATGTATATGTGTTTATATGTATATATATACATATTCATATATATATTTTATTTTCTACTTTAGATACAGGTTTTCACTGTATATAGAAACACTTCGAAGTGCTGAAGAGATTAGAACTTGAGACTTTAGATACGTAAGGAAACGACAAGCAAGCTAGATATTTATCTACATTTACATATGAAGATACATTGAATGGAAATTAAAAAGGTAATGGTGTGTGGATATTAAGAAGAAATAGTCCAATTTTCAGATAAAACAGTATCACAAATAGTATAGGTAGAGTTTTAAATGTTCTACGGCCGTTTCAGGGATCTTTGTGGTCCTGATATATGACAGATATCAGGGACCATTGTTGGATAACATCACCTCTCCGGGGGAAGAAGTTTATATTAAAGGTTTTGCATTTAAAATGTTGTCATGATATTGGTTAAAGACTGATTGATTTTATAGAGGGCTATATTTAATAGGAAGGGGAGTTAGGGATGTTTAGACAGAGAATATTTGCAGGATGGAGAAAATAGATTTCAAGATCATAAACCACCACTGATGGTATTAAAGGTGAGAGTGGTAGAAAGTGGATTAGTTTATGTCAAGTTAAATTAGTGAAAAAAGGATGGACTTAAGCGGTTCGATATCAGATAAGGGTTTGAGAGGGAGGTTATAAGTTCTATTCTAGGCTTTCCGTCCGACTCATTTGCCTCAGAAAATCCGATTTGGGTCGAGTTAGTTAATGCATTATTGACCGTATTATACACCGTGTCAGGAAAACGTTGAGCTCCCGCTATGGAATTGCACATGAGACGTTATTTTTGGTTTCCCCTCTTCCACCATAAACACACGAATTTCCTTCAGTTTGACATGTCAAATTATTGCAATATTTACAATTGACAAGGCGCCGATTTGGCAGAAACGTTTGCACGCAGGGCAAAATGCTTAGCGTTCTGTTTTTACGTTATGAGTTCAAAATTCCGCCGCCGATTTCGACTTTACCTTTCATCCTTTCGGGTTTGAAACATTAAGTACCCGTTGCATAGTAGGGTCGATCTAATCAATTGGGCCCTACCCCAAAATTTCGGGCTTTGTGACTAGAGTAGATAAGAATAATTACAATCGACGGACAGGTGTCCTCATCTTGTTAGTTGTTACTACAACGTTTCGCTGAGGAATTCTCCAGCCTTCTTCAGATGTCCTCTCACAATAAAGTGTAGACATCAACCCGTCCAATTCAAATATCATACATAATTCCTCAACTCTAAATTATAAAACAGAGGCAGCTCAGATTTTCGTCAAAGAAAGCGACTCAGACATATATATCACATATATATCATGATGATGATTGAAGAAGAGAGAGAGAGAGAGAGAGAGATAGAGAGAGAGAGAGAGAAACTTATTTTATCGAACTTTCGTTAGCTTTGGCTGCCATTTCTAGCATATGGATAGCCTTCTTGACGGCCTGATCGATTTGCTCGACTAAAGGCGGTGCTCCAGCATGGCCACTGTCAAATGACTGAAACAAGTAAAATAAAATAACGGAAACTGAAAGAAGCCCGTCGTATATATGTATATATATGTGTATGTGCGTGTGTGTGTCTGTGTTTGTCCCCCTAGCATTGCTTGACAACAGATGCTGCTGTGTTTACGTCCCCGTCACTTAGCGGTTCGGCAAAAAAGAGACCGATAGAATAAGTACTGGGCTTACAAAGAATAATCCCGGGGTCGAGTTGCTCGATTAAAGGCGGTGCTCCAGCATGGCCGCAGTCAAAATGACTGAAACAAGTAAAAGAGAAGAAAAGAGAATATATATATACATATATGGCTGCTATTTTTAGCAAGTTAAAATTACCTGTTAAAGGGTAATATTCTATTTTGAAGTATATAAACATATATATATTTGTGTGTGTGTGTGTGTGTGTTTGTCTGCGTGTATTGTCCGCATATATATATATATATATGGATAGATTGATAGATAGTTAGATAGATAGATACATGCATACATACACACATACATATATACAGACTCACACACACACATATATATATATATATATCTGTGTGTGTGTGTGTGTAGCTTAGCTTTAGACGAAATACCTATTTTTTAATACCGATGAGGGGTGTGTTGTCGCCCTTCGCAGCAACTTAACTGGACAACAGGATGTTCATTGAAGCGTAAATTGGCTGTGGCTGCAAATGTAATTAAAATGTAATTAAAATACCTTACTCTTCTGCCAAAACAAGTGTATATACACATACATACATGTATACATACATACATACATACATACATACATACATGCATGCATGCATACACAGGCGTATACACAAATGTATGCATACACACACACATACATACGTATATATATATATGACGATCTAATTCGTATTTTCTCAGAGGCAGCTCAGATTTTCGTCAATGAAAAGCGACTCAGACATATATATTCATATATATCATGATGATGATGATGAAGAAGAGAGAGAGAGAGAGAGATAGATAGAGAGAGAGAGAGAGATAGAGAGAGAGAGAGACTTATTTTATCGAACTTTCGTTAGCTTTGGCTGCCATTTCTAGCATAGAGAGAGAAAGAGAGAAAGAGAGAGAGAGAGAGAGAGATAGAGAGAGAGAGAGAGACTTATTTTATCGAACTTTCGTTAGCTTTGGCTGCCATTTCTAGCATATGGATAGCCTTCTTGACGGCCTGATCGATTTGCTCGACTAAAGGCGGTGCTCCAGCATGGCCACTGTCAAATGACTGAAACAACTAAAATAAAATAACATATATATAGGCACAGGAGTGGCTGTGTGGTAAGTAGCTTGCTTACCAACCACATGGTTCCTGGTTCAGTCCCACTGCGTGGCATCTCAGGCAAGTGTCTTCTGCTATAACCCCGGCCGTCCAATGCCTTGTGAGTGGATTTGGTAGACGGAAACTGAAAGAAGCCCGTCGTATATATGTATATATATGTTATGTGCGTGTGTGTGTCTGTGTTTGTCGCCCTAGAATTGTGCTGACAACAGATGCTGGTGTGTTTACGTCCCCGTCACTTAGCGGGTCGGCAAAAGAGACCGATAGAATAAGTACTGGGCTTAACGAGAATAAGTCCCGGGGTCGAGTTGCTCGATTAATGGCGGTGCTCCAGCATGGCCGCAGTCAAATGACTGAAACAAAAATAAAAGAGTAAAAGAGAGACAGAACTAGACCTTGGATGGTATAAATGTAATGTAGTAGTAATAAGGTGCAGAAGCTATGATAAGGAGGGAAATTGGGTTCAAGTTAACTTTGTAAGATAAAAACCCTATTTCTGTCACTTATTGCAATCTTCACTGAGAGGTGTTTGTTTCTCACAAAATATTTCCAGATACTTTTGCAATATTATAAGAAGCGGTTAAAATTATTAACGTTATTAAAATTCTTGTTCTCAATAGTTTCCTCTTCTGTGAGGAAATGGCATCCAATTTCAGCAAAGTTTTATGAAGAACAGAAGTGTGATGAATCTGAAATGGAGAAGCTTTGAAACAATTGTTAGAACTTTAAGAAAATGAAGACATAATATTCCTGCTGGGATTAAATTCAGATTTGTTCCACAATGAAGATTCGTTATACAAATTATTCTATTTGTCAGACATTTTTGGACAACTTAATAAACGTAATATTTCTGTACAAAAGGGAAAACACTGAAATTTCTTATTTAAATAAAAGATTCAAGCTTTCATTTAAGACAAATGAAACACATGGTTGATCGTAAAGACAGATGCCACTTCCCCGCAGCTGAATTCGTCGAGATATCTGTGCATCTGTCTCAATCTTCCCACACCGACCAGATATTTCTCTGCCATCGACCTATATGCTGTTAACAAAGGGAACCGTTTCTTACACATTTTAAGGCGTTGATGCTTCAAGGAGTCGAGGCTTAGGGTACATGTCAGTTGCAGATGGACAGCTACTTTCTCTGTCATTGTCGGTCTTAGGTCAGGTGAGGAGGATTCTGATGGTTGGGTAGGGCTGCAATATAACACTCAGAGAGAAAGAAAGAAAGAATTAGAGAAAGAGAGAGAGAGAGTGGAGAGAGAGAGAAATGTTAGTGAGCAAGAGACGACTAAGATGGTGCTTGATTTGACGGTAATGTCCCACCGACACGCACAGATGCGGAGAGGATATCCGAGAAGCTTTCCGACTGAAACAGCGATTTCCAGCAGAAGACCCGTGTTGGGAAGGCAGCCATTCTCACAGATGTGTGCGACGCACCGAATTTGTTTCCTCATTTGTTTCCCCGACAAACAGACATTATTTGATTAAATTTTCTGTAAATACGCTTCAGATGGTGATCATTCTGATTATATCGGAATTTGTAGCGAAACAAATTTGTCTGTCGGCGGAAAGCTGAGTTTCGTAAAATTCACACGAATTGTCTGTGTTTGCTCAGAACTTTAACAAAAATGGGTTATTTTCTAACGTAATTTTCTACAGGCGCAAGAGTGGCTGTGTGGTAAGTAGCTTGCTTACCAACCACATGGTTCCAGGTTCAGTCCCACTGCGTGCCACCTTGGGCAAGTGTCTTCTACTATAGCCTCGGGCCGGCCAAAGCCTTGTGAGTGGATTTGGTAGACGGAAACTGAAAGAAGCCCGTCGTATATATGTATGTATATATATATTATATATATATATATATGCATGTGTGTGTTTGTGTTTGTCCCCCTAGCATTGCTTGACAACCAATGCTGGTGTGTTTATGTCCCCGTTACTTAGCGGTTCGGCAAAAGACACCGATAGAATAAGTACTGGGCTTACAAAAGAATAAGTCCCGGGATCGAGTTGCTCGATTAAAAGCGGTGCTCTAGCATGGCCGCAGTCTAATGACTGAAAGAAGTAAATGAGTAAAAGGGAATACGTTACAGTGTGTGTGTAAATGCGATTATATTGGAATTTAATTTGGAAAGAAAAAATAATGACCACACACACACAACACACACACACACACACACACTGGCACACATCATATTTCCTTCGAAATTTAAGTTTCCTTTTGTCGATATGTGACCTGTTGTACTATGTATTTGTAATAATCCACCAAATTAATTTTCTCTTATTCATTTCCGATATGATTTTTCACGCTGAGAGTTGCTGAAGCATGGAACAAACTGCCGGCATCAGTTTTAATTGTCTGAGCACTGCATCCTTCAAAACTTTCATGCTTTCTGAGATTCGCCAACACACACGATTTTCCTCACCTCCATACACACGCAAGCATGGAACAAACTGCCGGCATCAGTTGTTAATTTTCTGAGCACTGCATCCTTCAAAACTTTCATGCTTTCTGAGATTCGCCAACACTACACCTGATTTTCTCCCCTCCATACACACGCAAGCATGGAACAAACTGCCGGCATCAGTTGTTAGTTGTCTGAGCACTGCATCCTTCAAAACTTCCATGCTTCCTGAGATTCGCCAACACTACATCTGATTTCCTCCCCTCCATACACACACAAGCATGTATCTAACTCATACATTGTTCGCTTTCCATACATTTGTACATTACTGCATACACCTTATACGCACTTTCTGACAAGTTGTGGTGCACCTGAGCACTGTATACAATAATTTCATTATTTTTATTAATTTATAATTGTAATCGACACACTCTGAAAGGCATTTATAGAAAATTCCATTAAAAAATTACTATTTTTCTGAAAGTTGTGACAAAAGCCAGACGCCTTGTGTGAATTTTCCAAAACTCCTCACATCGAAGTAGGAAAAATGTTTTCATCAAATATTTCGATATAATCGCAATTTACAGCATCAGAAGCTCAGTTTTAGAAAATATAATTTAAAATCTCCATTGTCTGGAAGCTCTGGGGCAGGAAATTCGGGTGTCAAACATCTGAAGCAATACCGAAAGGCATTTAATATCTTCACACTGAACTCCTTCATAACCGTCGAGATGCGTCAATTTCCGTCGATTTCCGTTCTCGTAGCTGTTTCCCCGCAACACAGCTCCGTCACACATCCATGAGACCGGCCTGCGATGAGTAAAAACAGTGTGTCGAGATGTTTCGGTGGTAGAGGCGTCGTCACTATGAGCTGAATTGTTCTCCGTTAGATGGCATTCACTTGTTTCCTGTTCTATTCTCATCACTTCCGGTCTGATCCCTTTCCTTCTCGAAGTTTACTTTCACATTTTTGCAGCTTAAAATAGGACGACAACCAGTGCACGGCTGCACTAAACTGCACTTTCATTGCATATTCTTGCTCCCTTCTCTTTGTAGTGGACAGTCAATGG
Organism: Octopus sinensis; assembly: GCF_006345805.1. Classification (NCBI taxonomy): domain Eukaryota; kingdom Metazoa; phylum Mollusca; class Cephalopoda; order Octopoda; family Octopodidae; genus Octopus; species Octopus sinensis. The sequence goes on from NW_021834804.1 coordinate 41,496, forward strand.
CTAATCTTTGCAGTTATCTGACCAAATGCCAATTATAAAATAGAAACTATTAGATTGAGGGAAATGTCCGTGCGTCGTGTTAAAATAATGATTGTTTTATGCAAGAATTTATTCAAAAGCAACAAATATTCTTCAAAATAAAGACCAAACGCACGAACTTTTTCCTCAACTTAATAAATAAATTTTGAAGCAATTAAAGAAATAAGAGGTTTCATTTAGTATCCGATGTTTGGCTGCTATTTCTAGCAGCTGCCTCCACAATAGGTGCAGGGTGCAGTGTGAAGATTACGAGGAGGAAATTAAGGGCTAAAATTGCAATATTAAACCCTTCGATCTATTATTTACATTAAATCATTTTTGGAAATCTTCAAATTCTGCGCAAGAAAAAATACAATTTAAAGCGAAAAGGGATTCAATAAGAGTTATTGTTCTTACCCTTTCAACGTTGACTCCTCCCACCACTTTGCATAATGTAGACTGACTCCGCCCATTTTGCTTTCTTTATTAACTCATACCCTTCCCCTATTACTAAATATATATCGTCCAATAAGCGCGCTCTCCCTCTTTGTCTCTTTCTCTTCGCCTCCCTCTCCCACCTCCTCATATATTACCCAATGCTTCCCCCTCCCTTGCTTTTACTCTTAATTCCCTCTGTCTGTACCTCACTAAACCCTTAATGCATTTTCATACTCTTTCTCTCCCCCCTACAAAACATATCCTCCCACTTCTCCCTCTTTGTCTCCTTTCTCTCAGAACCTCATTATATATTCATTTTAATCACCGCCCACCTCCCTTGCAAAAGCGTTCACCTCTTCCTCTCCCTCACTAACTGTCTCTCTCTCTCTCTCTCTCACACACACATGCATTCTGTCTCTCTCTCTCTCCCTCTCTCTCACGCATTCTGTCTCTCTCTCTCCCACTCTCATTCTTTCTCTGCTTCCTCATACATTAATATATCCCTCCCCTTCCCTAGACTTTCTCTCTCTCACTCTTTCTTCCTTTCTCTCTCTCTCTCTCACGCATTCTGTCTGTCTCTCTCTCTCTCCCACTCTCACTCCCCCTCTCTGCTTCCTCATACATTAATATATCCCTCCCCTTCCATAGGCTTTCTCTCTCTCACTCTTTCTTCTTTTCTTTCTCTCTCTCTCTCTCACGCATTCTGTTTCTCTCTCTCTCTCCCACTCTCATTCTTTCTCTGCTTCCTCATACATTAATATATCCCTCCCCTTCCCTAGACTTTCTCTCTCTCACTCTTTCTTCCTTTCTCTCTCTCTCTCTCACGCATTCTGTCTCTCTCTCTCTCCCACTCTCACTCCCCCTCTCTGCTTCCTCATACATTAATATATCCCTCCCCTTCCATAGGCTTTCTCTCTCTCACTCTTTCTTCTTTTCTTTCTCTCTCTCTCTCTCACGCATTCTGTTTCTCTCTCTCTCCTCTCCACTCTCATTCTTTCTCTGCTTCCTCATACATTAATATATCCTCCCCTTCCCTAGGCTTTCTCTCTCTCACTCTTTCTTCCTTTCTTTCTCTCTCTCTCTCTCTCACGCATTCTTTCTCTCTCTCTCTCTCTCTCTCCCACTCTCACTCCCACTCTCTGCTTCCTCATACATTAATATATCCCTCCCCTTCCCTAGGCTTTCTCTCTCTCACTCTTTCTTCCTTTCTTTCTCTCTCTCTCCTCTCTCTCTCTCACGCATTCTCTCTCTCTCTCCTCTCTCTCTCTCTCTCTCTCTCTCTCTCCCACTCTCACTCCCATTCTCTGCTTCCTCATACATTAATATATCCCTCCCCATCCCTAGGCTTTCTCTCTCTCTCTCTCACTCTTTCTTCCATTCTCTCTCTCTCTCTCTCTCCTCTCACTCTTCTGTCTCTCCCTCCCACTCTCATTCTTTCTCTCTCTGCTTCCTCATACATTAATATATCCCTCCCCTTCCCTAGGCTTTCTCTCTCTCACTCTTTCTTCCTTTCTTTCTCTCTATCTCTTCCACCTCCTTATATCTTACCCTCATACGAAATTGAAAGACATTTTAAGAAGCATTTATAAATCTTTTTCCCGGATCTGGTCAGACTTCTTCCTCGAATGAGAAACCAAGTGAAGAAGCGTCTATAAACGTATTGGTGGTCTGGTATCTTGCTAGAAAGAACAGCCCACAACACTCAAATTTGCTTTGTTTTTCATACGAAATTGAAAGACAATTTAAGAAGCATTTATAAAACTTTTTCCCGGATCTGGTCAGACTTCTTCCTCGAATGAGAAACCAAGTGAAGAAGCGTCTATAAAACGGATTGGTGGTCTGTTATCTTGCTAGAAATAACAGCCCACTACACTCAAAGTTGCTTTGTTTCTCATACGAAATTGAAAGACAATTTAAGAAGTATTTATAAAGCTTTTTTCCGGATCTTGTCAGACTTCTTCCTCGAATGAGAAACCAAGTGAAGAAGCGTCTATAAAACGTGTTGGTGGTCTGGTATCTTGCTAGAAATAACAGCCCACTACACTCAAAGTTGCTTTGTTTTTCATACGAAATTGAAAGACAATTTAAGAAGCATTTATAAAACTTTTTCCCGGATCTGGTCAGACTTCTTCCTCGAAAGAGAAACCAAGTGAAGAAGCGTCTATAAAACGGATTAGTGGTCTGTTATCTTGCTAGAAATAACAGCCCACAACACTCAAAGTTGCTTTGTTTTTCATACGAAATTGAAAGACAATTTAAGAAGCATTTATAAAACTTTTTCCGGATCTGGTCAGACTTCTTCCTCGAATGAGAAACCAAGTGAAGAAGCGTCTATAAAACGCATTGGTGGTCTGGTATCTTGCTAGAATTACAGCCCACTACACTCAAACTTGCTTTGTTTTTCATACGAAATTGAAAGACAATTTAAGAAGCATTTATAAAACTTTTTCCCAGATCTGGTCAGACTTCTTCCTCGAATGAGAAACCAAGTGAAGAAGCGTCTATAAAACGGATTGGTGGTCTGTTATCTTGCTAGAAATAACAGCTCGCCACACTCAAAGTTGCTTTGTTTTTCATACGAAATTGAAAGACAATTTAAGAAGCATTTATAAAACTTTTTCCCGGATCTGGTCAGACTTCTTCCTCGAAATAGAAACCAAGTGAAGAAGCGTCTATAAAACGGATTGGTGGCCTGTTATCTTGCTAGAAATAACAGCCCACTACACTCAAATTTGCTTTGTTTTTCATACGAAATTGAAAGACAATTTAAGAAGCATTTATAAATCTTTTTCCAGAATCTGGTCAGACTTCTTCCTCGAATGAGAAACCAAGTGAAGAAGCGTCTATAAAACGCATTGGTGGCCTGTTGTCTTGCTAGAAAGAACAGCCCACAACACTCAAATTTGGTTTGTTTTTCATACGAAATTGAAAGACAATTTAAGAAGCATTTATAAAACTTTTTCCCGGATCTGGTCAGACTTCTTCCTCGAAAGAGAAACCAAGTGAAGAAGCGTCTATAAAACGTATTGGTGGTCTGTTATCTTGCTAGAAATAACAGGCCACTACACTCAAAGTTGCTTTGTTTTTCATACGAAATTGAAAGACAATTTAAGAAGCATTTATAAAACTTTTTCCCAGATCTGGTCAGACTTCTTCCTCGAAAGAGAAACCAAGTGAAGAAGCGTCTATAAAACGGATTGGTGGTCTGTTATCTTGCTAGAAATAACAGCTCGCCACACTCAAAGTTGCTTTGTTTTTCATACGAAATTGAA
>NW_021834805.1:0-45906 GCF_006345805.1 Octopus sinensis
TGGTGCTGGTGTCCTGCAAAATGCACTGTCCACTTTGTAAGGTGGTTGGTGTTAGGAAGAGCATCCAGCTGTAAAAACCATGCCAAAACAGACCTTGCTGGTGCTGGTGTCCTGCAAAATGCACTGTCCACTTTGTAAGGTGGTTGGTGTTAGGAAGAGCATCCAGCTGTAAAAACCATGCCAAAACAGACCTTGCTGGTGCTGGTGTCCTGCAAAATGCAGTGTCCACTTTGTAAGGTGGTTGGTGTTTGGAAAGGCATCCAGCTGTAAAAGCCATGCCAAAACAGACAGTGATGCCTGGTGCCAGCTTCTGGCTTGCTAGATCCAGTCAAACTTTCCAACTCATGCCAGCATGGAAAACGGATGTTAAATGACAATGAAGATGATGATGATATTCATTCTCACAATTATAATCAGAATATGATGCATTTATCTTTGATATATTATCTTTTTGATAGAGAATTTCTTTGTGTTGACCAACCTCTCTTCATGTGACATATCTATTGCTGGTAGGGACTATCAATAGTCTCTGCACAAAAGGCTTCCTGAAGTAAATTTTACAAGAGAAACTATAAAAATAAGCTTTGAGTATTTGGCAACAATTAAATAAAACAAAAACTACACATGAATTATACATAAAGCTATTTGGGAGCCTTTAAACAGTGGCTCAACCTGCATGAAATAGAAGCCAAATTTCCTTACATCATTCTCTGTCTTAATATAGTCTTAAATTAGAATAGGACAAAAGCCCTTCGGACATGTTAACTGTTGTAACTATTTTAAGTAGGCAATGATTGTAATTGAGAAAATATTCGGCATTTTTTAAATTTTAGTGTCATACAAATTAAAATTGCCGTCTTCCATACATAGTCTTGTTCTTCCAGGTGCAAATGACACATAGTAAGCAACCAACACATTCTGTTAAGTGGTTGGCATTAGGAAAGACATTCACTTGTACAAACCAAGCCATAACAAACGACTCGAGTTTGGCCAGTTGGCAAGTTCCATGTCAAACTGTTCAACCTACCGCAAGGAAAACGTAAGTTAAATGACAATGATAGTGTATATATATATATATATATATATAATATATATATATATATATATATATGCATATATGTATATATATATATATTAGAAGAAATGAGGTAATCAGAAGATAGGATGGTTCATATTTATAGATATTTATTTATATATTACATTTTTTACATATATATATCATATCATTCAGATCATATCATTCAGATTATTAGCGCTTTCTCCCATTCCAGTGGGGTTTTCAAATCAAATATATATATATGTTAGAAAAAAAAAAGGTTTTCAGAGATCTGGATGGTTGTACACATACAAATATTTATTAAAGTGTCGAATGTTTTTACAAATCACATATAAGCTCTTTAATCTACTCTAATAGATTTTTCAGATTTAAATTTTGTGAAGGGATTTATCTCTTTTTATGGTATTAGGGAATGAGTAGAGAGGGGGGGGGAAGAAGAGTAATGTGGAGTGTATAGGGTAGGAAAAGAGGGAGAGAAATGGGGAGGCAGTGGGAGAAAAAGTGTGTGTGTGTGTGTGTGTGTGTGTGTGTGTGTGTGTGTGTGTGCGTGCGCTCGTGTATCTGAAAGGAACCTTTTGAACAAGAGACAAAGTAAAAGAATATATATTTTTAAGTAGGTGGCTGGGACAGATGCTTACTTTGGTTCAGCCAGCTTACCAGGTTTTCTGAAAGGAAAATGTTTTCAAAGTGAAAAAAATGTGTTTTTTCTTAGTGTCAATGGAAAAGAGAAGGAAAGAAAGGAAGGAAGGAAGAAAGAAGAAAAAATGTGTTTATATCTATACAGTTGGTCAGTTCTTTCAATAGATGATGACAAGTTCATTCTTGGTCTGTAAAATGGCAAAACCAGGTGGTTACTCTAAGTAGGGTTTCAAAAAATTGTCTTGACTTATTATCATCATCATTGTCCAATGCTTGATTCCCATGCTGGTATAGGTTGGAAAATCTGGATGCAAGAATGTTTCTATTTATGTATATACATACACACACCAACACAACAACTAAGCCACTTCATAGATGTACTCCTCAAAGCTTTATGCCCAGTGATAGCAAGCTGCATAAGGGATGATATAGACTTTCTCACACACATTCCAAATACTGTTCCAGAAAATACCAAACTTGCAAGCTTCAATGTCACACACATTCAAAGCAAATGCAAACATGAATTGCAAGACACAAAACTTAATATATTGCATATCCTGTCCCACATGCAAGGAGAACTATATAGGTGAAGCTGGCAATTCTTTATGTCAATGAGCCAGAATTCACGGACAACATATTCAACAGAGAGAGAGAGAGAGAGAGAGCTACAAAAAATTCCACTTAGGAACATGTGGAGAAGGAAGATTCAAGATCTTTCCCTTCTATAAATGCCTAAGGAATGATACCATCTTCAGAAAAAAATATGGAACAACACTTCATAGCAAAATTCTCCCACAAACTGAATGGCTGAAAATATGAAAATCACATTAACTTCCTTATAAACCCATCTGGAACCCTAAGATATATGCATGTGTGTGTGTGTGTGTGTGTGTGGTGTGTGTGTGTGTGTGTGTGTGTGTGTGTGTGTGTGTGTATGAATATACATAAATAGAAACACTCTTGCATATAGATTTTCCAACCCATACCAGTATGGGAATCTGGTACTGGACAATGATGATGATGATGATGATAAGTCCAGACAATTTTTTGAAAAATAACTTTCATTATTCTGTTGTGTCTGGGGAGAGTCATTTTGTTTTTGTGCCTTATGATTTAACACACTCACTGGTAAAATTTCCACTTATTTCTTATTTTTATTTTCCTAAAATTTTCGTTGCATCTTGCAACCTTTTCAATAGTCTTGACTGTCTGTTATTTACACTGAGTTCCTTTTTGTTTGTTTGTGCACATGTGTGTGGGTCAGTCTGTGTGTGTGTGTGAGTGCCTATGCATGCATGCATGTGTGTATGCATGTATGCAAGTGTGTGTAAGTATATATGTGTGTGTATGTATATGTATATATGTAGGTATGTGTGTGTGTGCATCTGTATGTATGTATTCTGCATATTCATGTGCTTGCATGTTCGTGTTTGTGTATTTTCTATGTATGTGTGTGTGAGTGTGCGTTTGTATATGTATGCACCTCTGTCTCCTTGTGTGTGCATGTCTGTGTGTGTGTGTGTGCGTTTTGCAAATTTGTACTGTGTTTGTATGTATGGATATGAATCTCTATATGTGTGGACCCGTGTCTCCATATGTGTCCTTGTGTGGAGCAAAGTGTGTGTGTATATATGGTCATGTGTTTCAGTCTCTATTTGTATATATGTGCTTGTCTGTTCTTATAATCTATGTACCTATCCATCTGTATGTTGAACTGTTTATTTTCATACCCATATGCTTACATACAAAAAAAAAAAGAAAACACACGTGCATACACACACACATCTATCTACATAACAGTCCACTAAATATTCTACTCTACCTGTGTAAACTGTGGTATGGAGGTATGATATCTACTATATATATTTCCTATTTAGTATTGGGGAAGTTTCATTTATGAGGATGTACTCCCATATTTGTCTGAGTGTTGGGTCTTTTGGGTGCTTGGATAAGATGCGGGTATCAAGTTGACCCAAGTTGCCTCCATGGTGGTCTTTGGCATGTTGGTAGAGTATGGAGGACTGTTTTCTGTCGTCATATTGTCTCAGATGTTCATTTAGTCGTTCTGCAATGCTCCTAGATGTCTTCCCTATGTACGTCATGTTCACGTCTTTACCAGCACCTTCTGTGCATCTTATGCTGTAAACTACATTTCGAGTTCTACAGGTAATGCCAGAGCTAATCCTACATACGAGGGGCGTTCAATAAGTAATGCCCCTGACCCACTTCCCATAGCAGTAGAGCAACGAAACTTGGAACAGTTATTAGTCTTTTTTACATAGGAACCACCCAGAGTTATGCACGAACTCATATAAAGAATCTTGCAAACCAAATCCCAAAACAAAACTTAGAGTAACCACCTGTTCTTGCCATTTTTACAGACCAAGAATCAACTTGTCATCATCTATTGAAAGAACTGACCAATTGTATAGATATAAACACATTTTTTCTTCTTTCTTCCTTTCTTTCCTTCTCTTTTCCATTGACACTAAGAAAAAACACATTTTTTTCACTTTGGAAACATTTTTCTTTCAGACCCCCTGGTAAGCTGGCTGAACCAAAGTAAGCATCTGTCCTAGCCACCTACTTAAAAATATATATTCTTTTTCTTTGTCTCTTGTTCAAAAGGTTCCTTTCAGATACAGGAGCACACACACACACACACACACACACACACACAACACACACACACACACACAAGCGTGCGCATGCTTGCGCACAAACATTCTCAGTTTTTCCCTCCCCATTCGTCTCCCTCTTTTCCTCCACATTACTCTTCTTTCTCCCCTCTCCCTCTCCACCACAACCTATTCACTAATACTATAAAAAGAGATAAATCCCTTCACAAAATTAAATCTGAAAAATCTATTAGAGTAGATGAAAGTGCTGATATGTGATTTGTAAAAACATTCGACACTTTAATAAATATTTGTGTATGTACAACCATCCAGATCACTGAATACCTTATTTATTTATATATATGTAATAATAATAATAATAATAATAATAATAATAATAATAATAATAATAATAATAATGATAATAATAATAATAATAATGATAATTAGAAAATGGAAATGAATTGGATATAAATGAATTTATTAATTAATCAATACCATCAACTACAATTGTTTCATTTCATGAAGTCAAAATTACAAGACATATACAAATATAAATAAATTTTTCATTTTAAATACCTTTGGTGAAAATCTTCAGGTTACATATAAGGACTACATAGTGATTTGATGGAATATTCAATTTATACACAGAATATATATTTATGTTTACAATGTGTAAGTGTGTGTGCATGCATTGTTAAAAATATTCATTCATTTTTTTAATTCAGTATTACTAATAACAATATCATTGGGCAAAAAAAAAAAACTGTCATGCTATTTAAACTTTTTCAGATGATTTAGGGTAATTTTAAGGTACTGAATCTGAATCTGACATCAGTTTTCAGACAGCAAGTGTAGCTTTTTTAGTTATTCACAGCATCAGATTTTCCAACCAATTGATAATATTGACAAAGTAGTAGGCTATTTGCTTTCAATTTTCATTCATATACTCATCACGGAAATAAAAATAAGTGCTAATAGAGGTTAAATGTAGGCTACCTGTTAAATTGTCACACAAGATGAGAATTTATTTTACTTTGTTATTGCTGTAATTATAGTAAAGTTCTCCTCACAAAAGGCTATTGATATTAAGTTATAGAAAGCCACTCAGACACCCTTTCCTTGATAACTGTTAGTGCTGTTAAAACAAAGTACATCAAATAAGAGAGCCAGGTTACATGAAAAGCAGTTTAGTAGAAAGTTTAGTTATTTATTAAAGTGATCAATCCTTGAAATTTAGAGATGGAAAAAATTGTTTCATGATAGCCATAGCTTCAGTACATTCTATAATAATTTCAATGATTTTTTTGAGAAATATATTTTGATGTTTTACAGTAACATTTACATTTGATTTATTTTATATTTTAGTTTACTGATAGTCTTCATTGAGTGTTGATTTAGGTTATTTCTGTATATATTTATGATGAGGAGACAAGTTTGTGCTAATCATGTGGACAGCTTTTGTTACGTGTGTGGAAAATTTACATCAAAAGATCAGAGAAATAAGCTTACAACGAAATTTAAAAATGCTTACAAGCTTTACTTTGGGTGGAGAGTTGGGGACCAAGATAAACTGTGGGCACCTCCTCTTTGTTGCAAAAGCTGCTACACAGCTCTAACCCAATGGTTGAAAGATAAACGGAAAAGTATGCGCAAACCAACAAACGACTATACCAATTGTTATTTCTGCTTAACTAATATCACAGGTTTCTCTAAGAAGAACAAATCCAAGATTTGTTTATCCAGATTGCTCTTCCGCTTTAAAACCAGTTTCTCATGCTGCTGAAAATATTCCAATTCCAGAACCTCCTTCATCTTTTGATAAAGATAGTTTAAATGAAGAAAATACTGCATCTACTTCAATTGAAGGCATGTCAAGTGATACCGCAGATCACAATGATAAACCAGGATCTTCGAAAAAAGTTCCTTATTTATTGAGTCAACTTGAGTTAAATGATTTAGTTAGAGACTTGGGTTTAATAAAAGAAAAGTCAGAACTACTGGGCTCCAGGTTGAAACAATGGAATCTTTTACACCATGGTGTAAAATGCTCATACTTTCAAAAATGGCAGACAGAATTGCATGAATTCATTGTATGTAGGATAAAAGGAAACTTATGAATGAATGGATAAAATTTTGCACTTGATTAAATATTCTGAGCACAAGTGGAATATATGCAGGGACTTGAAAGTTATTGGTTTGCTTCTTGGGTTGCAAATGGGGTATGTAAAGCATTAGTGCTTTTTGTGCCTTTAGAACAGCAGAGATGACAAGCATCACTATAATCAAAAACAGTGGCCAAAGTGAAGTGAATTCACTCCAGGGAGATACAACATTAAATATATCCCTTTAGTTGACCTTCAGAAAAATTTTCCTTCATCCCTTACACATTAAATTTGGCTTGTTTAAGAATTTTGTTACGGTCATGAATGTAGACCGTGAAGGATTCAAATATCTCAGTGAAAAATTTGTTTCTAGCATGAGTGAAACTAAAATCAAAGCTGGTGGACAAGATATCTCAAGAACAACCAGATGGATTCAGATGAAACTTTCAGGGATGTTTGGCCTCATGACTGGCATAAACTGATTAGATTTTGGGATCAATCTGGTACTGGACAAGGATTCTAGATTATTTGTTATATTTACTTAAGTATTATGATCTTATGTTGAATTTTAAGTCTTTCTCTGATTATCTCCCTTGAAAGCACACTCATGGTTTCCACATAAGTTATGACAGTGTTGTTGCTTCCAGAGTTTTATTTTGTTTCTCTGTTATTAATTTTACACGCATCTCTATCTTAGTAGAAACTGATGGACAAAGAAATCAAACAACATAAACAAATGGCAGCAAAACTGCTCAGAAATTAAATAACACTAAAATATTTAGTAACAATAATAAATTTAATTTATCCTTGATAATTTTTAGTTTTACCAATTTTGAACATATAGCTCCTGTTCAAAACCTCTTACCTACTTGACAATTGCATTTCTAGCCCTGCCTTGAAGGAAGCGTTACTTCTTGAACTCACATTTTTGTGCGCAACAATGTTGTTAAATCTACGTTAACAGGACCGTATGCAGGTCCTTTCCGTTTTCTTTCACGCATGGATAAATTTTTCACTATAGACCTTAATGGTCATTAAGACACTATATTAATGGATAGACTAAAAAAGGCTTTCCTAGAGAAAACTGTTCCTGTTCCCACTGCAGACGACACACATGCAGCATTACAAATATGGCCCCACACACCCACCGTCACATTCCATGACTACCATTGGGATTGATCAGGTAATGGATAAGGGATCTGGATTAATTTTCCGTGTTTTTTACTTAATTTTTGAGAGAAGTCAGGTTCATTTTTAGTATTCTCATTTGTGAGAGCAGTTGAGTTTATTTCAGATATTCTCATTTTAAAAATCCTCTCCAGTTAATCATTGAGAGGACGTTAGTGTTGCCTTGGTGGAGATTTGTGCTCTTGTTTAATATTCATATTTATATTTAAATTTAATAATAATGATAATAATCAATTAAATTATATAAGAGTAAAAGTAGGTGATTAAAATACTCTTACTCTTTACTCTTTTACTTGTTTCAGTCATTTGACTGCGGCCATGCTGGAGCACCGCCTTTAGTCGAGCAAATCGACCCCGGAACTTATTCTTTTGTAAGCCCAGTACTTATTCTATCGGTCTCTTTTTGCCGAACCGCTAAGTGATGGGGATGTAAACACACCAGCATCGGTTGTCAAGCAATGCTAGGGGGACAAACACAGACACACAAACACACATATATATATACGACGGGCTTCTTTCAGTTTCCATCTACCAAATCCACTCACAAGGCATTGGTCGGCCCGAGGCTATAGCAGAAGACACTTGCCCAAGATGCCACGGAACCATGTGGTTGGTTAGCAAGCTACTTACCACACATATAATATCTTAATATAAAAAAAATGCCCTGTGTGTGTGTGTCCTCAATGCATTCTCAAAGTTCTGAATCAATTTGTACCATACTTGGGGTACATGAATAATTTGACCTTGGAAAGAATAATGCAACCTTGATTTATTTTTAATTTTTTAAAATGAATAATATTGCTCTATAGAAAAGATTCACGTGTTCAAATCGTTTTCTCAACTTCCTGTGCTTGAACTTCCAGTCTTTGATGTCCTAACCAGATATCTACACACACATGTATGTATACATCATTACAGTTGTGATGATTCTGACAAAAAGAATTTCTAAAGGTACTTTCATGTCAGAAAAATAATTTCATACGGAGATAGACACCATTTTTTAACTTAATTAAATGAGGTTAATTAAATGAGGTTACATTAATTTTCCAAAACATATTTTGGCCATTTTGGGAACAAGTGGCTTTATTAAGACTTGATATTTCACATTTAAATCCCATGTGATTATTCTTGATGCAAATCAGCTAATTAACACTTTCACTTAATTGTATTGTCAATGTCAACATAGTAACTAAGTAAACAGCTATTTATACACACACACACACACACACACACACACACACGTATGCATACATCATTACAGTTGTGACGATTTCAGATAAAAAACAAATTCTAAATTCACTTACATTTTATATTTTCTTCTCTGGCTTTCTATTTGTGTAAGATATATACTTATGTGAGTGTGTGTGTGAGTGTGTGTGTGTGTGTGTGTGTGTTGTGTGTGTATGTGTGTGTGTAAGAGAATATGCAAAAAATCTACTTTTAGACTTTTTAATTCATCCACTCCTTAACTTTTCAATTTTTTTCTTGAAATTTTACAACTAGGGTTAAGGGTTATATACAGGGTTAAGGGTTATATACAGGTGCACAAACGCACAAAACGGAGAAACAGAAACAAATATGGATAACTTGTTCTGAAACATCCCCCAGTGGGGAATAGTTCACAAAAATAATCTCCAATTGTTTTCCTCCCAAATCCTATATGGATGGAATCTACATACTTCAAGGTATATTTGTATTAAAAAATATCCATTTTCTGAAAGTTAAGACAAATTCAAGTGGATTCCGGTGAATTTTCCGAAAGTCCTCCTCCAACCCCTGCTAAAATACTTTTCCCCCAAACCTTGTATGTTGGGAATCTACATGATATAACACATATTCATTAAAAAATTTCATTAAAAACTATCCATTTTTCTGAAAGTTATCATCATCCAAAGTTGGTGGGGAGGGGCAGAAAGCCTGTGGTGAGATGGTACCAACTGTCAATGATCTCATAATGCATGTGCTCCCAAACACTGCACAAAACTTTAGCAACAGTCAATGGCTCTGTGAGCGAGCCATCTTAGTACCATGTAATGATGCTATTAACAAAATCGACTGGGATCTCTTGTAGCTGTTAGTCTTTCAAACTAAGTTCTTGAACTCTCTACAGCCATCTGGGATGCTACCTCATCACTTAACACTTAAAAAGGAGGCCCCAATCATGCTGCTCAGGAATCTGGAATCACCTCGTCTGTGCAATGGCACCAGACTGGTGGTGAAAGTGATGTGACTCCATGTCTCAGAAGCAATAATTATGACTAAGAACTATAAGACTGAGGATGTCTTCATTCCACAGATCCTGTTAATCCCACATGACATCCCCTTTGAATGGTTCCAGCTCCCAGTGAAACTAAGTTTCACTATGTTAATAAATAAGGACAGCCTCTCTTGTTGAACTTCACCTTGCTTCTCGCATGGGCAATTATATGTAGGATGTTCGCAGGTTGGAAGTCCTCCAAATCTTTTCATTTATACACCAATTACAGGACACACTCTAAACATCATTTAGAAGCTCTAGATAATTAAACTGTGACTGATTGCTGGATTTGTTTCAATACATTTGTTTATACTCACATCATCACATAGAATTTTTATTAAATGTACTTATTAACAGGAGGAGAGTGCCTGCAGACTGGTTCTTCTCAAATTTATGCACTTTAAGGTTCAATGCATTTCAATGCATTTCAAATAAGTACTGATAATTGAAGGTGATTGCAAAGACAAAGAACTACCTGGTCTTTAACAGTTCTAACAGTGAAAACATTGGATAAAACATGTCATTGACATTAATAGTTTGTACCTCAGCTAATTACTGTTGAGAACTGCATAATCCAGGTTTCACTTTAGTTAGAGATTTAAAAGGCATATTTAAATTTCATTATTTCCAATAACCTGGGAAACGGCAGGCTGTTAATGTATAAAGTTGGTATCTCAGCTACTAGGAGGTAAGACCAGTGTAGTCTATGTTTCATGTTAGAGATCTAAAAGGTATTTTTAAATTTCATTATTTTCTTTAACCTGGGCAACAGTAGGTATTTCAGCTGGTAATAAAATGAAATAAGGCAGCAGAAATAATGAATATAGAATAAATAAGATAAGAATAAAAATTAGAAATAAAGGGAAAGTTTATGTGGGAATTCATGCACAAGTATACATCTGTGTGTGTATATGCATACATGGATTACATTGAGGAGCACTCCATTGGTTATGATGACAAAGGTCCTAGCTGATATGATCGACAGGACAGCTTGCTCATGAAATTAATGTGCAAGTGGCTGAGCACTCCACAGACATGTGTAACCTTAACGTAGTTCTCAGGGAGATTCAGCATGACGTGGCTGGCCCTTTAAAATACAAGTGCTACTCATTTTTGCCAGCTGAGTGAACTGGAGCAATGTGAAATAAAGTGTCTTGCTCAAGGACAAAATGCGTCACCAGGAATTGAACTTATGATCTTTTGATCATGAGCTGAATGCCCTAACCACTAAGCCATGTGCCTTTACTATGCATAGATGGATTATATTATGTGTATATGTATACATGGATAATATTGTTGGTATTTATACAACATAAATAAAATAAAATAAGGTAAATAAGTAAGGAGTAAAGAATAAATAAAAATATAAAGGTGAAATAAATTTGCTTGTGTGGTTATTTTTATTTATAATTAATTAATTCATTCATTATTTCTGCTTACTTCTTTATGTTATTTCATTATATATTTTACTTGCAGTATAGCCCGGTGTTGCCCGGAATTAAGTTAGGATTATAAAGTGATCAAACGCTTTATTTCAAACCAAAATAAGTGACACCGACATCAAATTTGAGTGAAATCCATTGAAATTGGTATACTTTTGGCTGAAAATGGGTTGCAGGCAATTTGATTATGAAATCCCATAAGGAATTGGTTTATCAATTATTTCCATTCAGCAATTGTTTATTTTTTTTATTTTGAGAACTTACAGCATTCAAAGATTCCATGGGTCCTAAGTAATGCTGGCATCAAGTTTGGGGAAAATATGTCAAAATATGTGAAAGTTATGGTTGAAAATGGGGTGTAGCCAATATTAGTAGGAAATCCTATAAGGAATTGGTTCATCAATTTTTTATCCTGATTGAATGGAAAACCTCAAATGGATGCCTGCCACCAATAGTGTTTGGCCTTGGGATTTGTTGATGGACATGGTGAAGCATGATCTCACTGGGAACTGTGATCTGTGGAGGTTAAATGGCATGTCTGACCCTGAGGGATAAAGCTGCATCCTTGAAATGGAAATATTTTCACCCCTCCCGCACCCTGTAACAATGGTGGCCTCAGTCAAGTGGGGCGTCAGAGACTTGATTACTAAGCAGGTCCCATTGCACTGTTTAGGCGGAAAAAGTTTCTAATTAGCATAATTGGGCATCCAACCCTTAGCCTAAGAATGTGAGTGGAAGCCATGTTGGAGTGTTCCCCTCCAGATTGGGGAACACTGTTTCCGAAAGATTGGAAGGGTTGTCCACAGTGTTGCACAGTTCAGAGATGGATATGTCACCCCTATAATTCCTTGGGAACTTGCCTTCTCCAAGGGTTAAAATGACTTCAGCAAATGCTGCAGACGTGCTATCACCAAGCAAGTGTGCACACATGTTTGCGCTTAGACTTAAGGTCTTAACCTGGAGCCACAACGTCGATGACTTAAGGCATGCACGCGCTTCATCAGCCTGGCTCCCTTTAGGGATGACAGGAAGTGTTTGCCAGAAATCTCCTGAAAGCAATAGAGTTACACCACTCATAGAAGCTGTAGAATCCCTAATACCTTTCAGTGACCGGTCCAGTGCCTCAAGGGCACCCTTACTTGTCATTGTGCATTCATCCCATACAATGAGATGGCACTAAGAACTTCATTTTCCTCTGAAATTTTGCCAATCTTGCAAGTAGGAACCTCAGCCCTCACCAAATGTAAAGGCAGCCTGAATGCTGAGTGCACCGTCCTACCTCCCGGCAATAACGTAGCAGCGATTCCCAAGGAAGCAACTGCTAGTGCAATTTGTTTCTTGCAATGAATATTATCAAGTATTAATTGTGTTACAAAGGATTTGCTGGTACCTCTAGCAGCACTGAGGAAAAAAATGCCACCCACCTGTTTTTTAATGGCACTGACGACAGTTTCGTACACTAGCCTCTGATCAGGCAGCAGTTTCGGTTCATTTACTCTCAGGTACTCTGCAAGGCCATCAGCGTCATATGACAAGTCCAGATGTAACTTTGGTGGGAGTGTGTTAATGCCCTGTCGCAATGAGGATGGCAAACCGAATGTGTTTAACGCTGCCCCACCCATTCTGAGCAGGGCATCCTTGATTTCAATCAGCGCATTATTGTAGATCAGGCCATTGTATCCAATGTCAGCATTAGGGCACTGTTGCTTTGCCAGTCATCATTTGCCTTGACCACCAAGGAAGCAAAATTACATACAGAGAATTTCATAAACAGAAATGAATGGAAAAAGGTTTTAAATTAAATTTTTAGATTAACACTTGCACGATTTTCACTAAGTAAAAAAAATTGGATTTTTGCTTGGAATCAACTACCATGGCCACCAAATATGCTACAAAACCCTTTATATGGTCCAAAAAACAGGGTGTGGTGTGGTGGAAGCTTCTGAAATTTCACACCCCATACCCATTGATCATTTCATCATCTATTTTTCAATGTACATGGAAAAATATGGAGATTAAGAATATGGAAAGCATTTTTTTTTTACTCTCAAATTTACCATGAAACACTCTAGGCAAATTTTTAGATAAAGCTCACACAATTTTCACTAAGAAAAAAAAATCGGATTTTTTGCATGGAATCAACTACCCTGGCCTCCTAATATGCTACAAATACCCATTTATATTGCGTAATTCATTGAAAAATTGATACCTAACTCTTTGTTTCCGTCATCGTCATCATCACCGTCATCATCATCATCATTGTTCAACGTCCGTTTTCCATGCTAGCATGGGTTGGACGGTTCGACTGGGGTCTGAGAAACCAGGAGGCTGCACCAGGCTCCAGTCTGATCTGGCAGTGTTTCTACAGCTAGATGCCCTTCCTAACACCAACAACTCCGTGAATGTAGAGGGTGCTTTTTATGTGCCACCGGCACAGGCATCAGGGGAGGCTGGCAATAGCCACGATCGGCTGGTGCTTTTTATGTGCCACCGGCACGGAAGCCAGTCAAGGCGGCGCTGGCATCGGCCACGTTCGGATGGTGCTTTTTACGTGACACCAGCACAGGTATCACTACTACAATTTCCATTTGATTTTTATTTCATGTTGATGTACTTGACTCAATAGGTCTGCTCAAGCCAGCAGGCCACCCTACAATCCAAGATAAGCACAACAGGCCGTCCTGTGATCCAAGGTACTTTGGATGGGTTGGGGCTGCTATGTGAAGCTGGTGCAGGAGACAGCCATGAACTCACATTATCTGTCGGGTTTTCACAGTCACAGCATACCTCCAGAGTTCTCGGTATTTCGTCATTGCCTCTGTGAGGCCCAACGTTCGAAGGTCATGCTTGACCACCACATCCCATGTATTCCTGGGTCTACCTCTACCCTGGATTCTTTCAACTGTTTGGGAGTGGCATTTCTTCACACATCTTTCCTCATCCATCTGTAGTGCATGACCAAATAAGTGCAAATGTCTCTCTTGCACGCCACATCCAATGCTTCTTATGTCCAGTATTTCTCTCAGGACACTTACACTCTGTCATGTGTGCACACTAACATTACACATCCAGCGGATCATGCTAGCTTCATTTCTTTCAAGCCTATGCATGTCCTCTGCAGTCACAGTCCATATTTCACTACCTTGAAGCATTGTAGTTCACACACATGCATCGTACAATCTACCATTCACTCTGTGCGAGAGACCCTTTGTCACCAGTAGGGGTAGAAACTTTCTAAACTTTGCCCAGGCTATTCATATTCTAGTGGTGACACTCTATGAGAATCCACCTCCACTACTAACTTGGTCACCTAGGTAGTGGAAACTATCAACTACTTCTAGTTTCTCCCCCTGGAGTGTGATGAAATCTGTTTTCTCAGTATCTGTGGTGTCTATTGCCCCTGTGCATCTGCTGCACACAAAAGCTATCTTCTCGGTTAATTTTCCTCTGATGTTGCTGCACCTCTTATGCATCCATAGCTTACACTGTGTACATCTTATGGAGTTTCTACCTACACCTTTTCTACAGATTGAGAGGGGGGGGTGATGAGTTCGCCTTCCTACTTACTAGAACTTTAGTCTTTGATACATTGACTCTAAGGTGTTTTGATTCGAAACCTTGCTTCCACAGCCGAAATTTCTTTTCTAGTTCCGATAGTGATTCTGCTATGAAAGCCAGGTCATCAGCATAGAGGAGCTCTCAAGGGCAACCCATCTTCAATTCCCCTGTTATTGCCTAGAGGACTATGATGAATAAAAGGGGGCTGAGGGCTGAACCTTGATGGACTCCTAATTCTACACGGAATTCTTCACTAATTGCCAAGCCTAACCATACTAACGACCTGTCTGTACAGCCCTTATTAACCATTCGTCAGTCCCCAGTTTCTACATCACCCACCAGATAAGGGATCGGGGAACCCTGTCAAAGGCTTTCTCCAAGTCCACAAAAGCTAAGTACAGGGGTTTATCTTTAGCTAGGTATTTCTCCTGCAGTTGTCAAACCAGTAATATGGCATCAGTGGTGCTTCTACCCAGAACAAAACCAAACTGCATCTCATCTAAGCAGACTCTCTCCCTAATGAGATGGGCTATGACCCTCTCTGTGACAGTCATCACCTGATCCAGCAGTTTAATACCCTTGTAGTTATTTCTATCTAGAGCATCACCTTTACCCTTGTAGCAGTTGACTATGGTGCTGCTATGCCAGTCATTGGGTATGGCTCCATGTTGAACTACCTGGTTTACAATGCATGTGACTAGGCCATAGCCCACTCCACCAGATGTTTTAAGCATCTCAGCAGTGATTCTTGATAGGCTGGGGGCTTTTCCTAGCTTCATACCCTTAATTGCTTTACCTACTAGGGGGCTGTCTATTCGGATAGCTGGTCCTTCTACTGGGTTAACATTTGGCAGGCTCTTCTCCTCCCATTCATTCTCTACATTCAGCAGTCTTTCATAATAGCTTCTCCAAGCCTCTTTCTTTTCAGAAACATTAAATGCACGTCTTTTCAGAAACTTAATGTTTCTATAACATAGATTCTCAACAAAAAATTTTTTCCTCAATGTAAAACAAACTCTTTCGTGCCCAAAGTAATGTGTGTGTGTGTGAGAGAGAGGGGGGGGCAGGGAGAAAGACGAACGATTTAAAATAAATAAACGATTTAAAATAAATATATTTTAATTGTTGTGTGAGAAAGTATATATAATCTGATTATAAAGTATAGTGTCTTTCAAAAACATCCTAAATTTGAATACTATATCTCGTGTATAAGAAAAAAAAACATTTTACATTTTTATTTTTGGTGAACACTGTCACTTACTCTATCTCTCCCTCACACACACACACACAACAACACGCAACATCTGTCTCCCTCACACACACACATACATACATCAACACAACTTCTCTCTCCCTCACACACACACACACACATTTTCACTTCGTTATGGCAAGAAGGGACTTAACTCATTTCATTTCATTTCATTTCATTTGGGTTTGAGTCCATGCTCAGGCTAAGTCGAAGACTCCACCCTCAGAGTCTGGTGTGGTTGCCAGGTTGTATTCTCTGCTTAATTTTGACATGTGTAGGAGCGAGTTTGAGTCAGTTTGTGCTCATTGTGTATATCCTGGGAGATGGGGTTCATCTCTAATGGTGCTTAAGTATCTATCCAGTTGCAATTTGAATGATTCCACACTGCATCCTGATAGATTTCTGACATGTACTGGAATGGAGTTGAACAGTTGTGCTCCTCGAACCAACAGACTTGATTCTCGCAGGGTTTTGGCTGCCTGGCCAGCCT
Source organism: Octopus sinensis (assembly GCF_006345805.1). NCBI lineage: Eukaryota > Metazoa > Mollusca > Cephalopoda > Octopoda > Octopodidae > Octopus > Octopus sinensis. Next base: position 16,607 of record NW_021834805.1, read on the forward strand.
TTTTGTTGATTGGTGGCAGCTGGCAGCGTCTTCCGTGGCGCAGTGAGTGGTAGGTTTTGATACCAAAGTTTGGCACCTTCTGCTCTATCATTTTCCAAATGTATATAATTTGGTATCGCTCAAATCTTCTTTCTATTGAGTACATCCTCAAGGTTTTGAGTCTTTGCCAATAGTCCAGGTCCCTCGTTTCTGAGAAGTATGAGGTAAAATTTCTTTGGAGCGATTCTATCTTAGATAGTTGGCCCTTTGTTGTTGGTGACCACAACTGAGAACAGTAGTCAATCCTCGGAAGTATCATACTGTTCCAGAGGGTTTTCATTGTTGAGGTATCTCTTGATTTGAAGGTGCGCAAGATCCACCCGCTGTACTTTCTTGCAGTAAGACAGACTGAGTCAAGGTGTTCTCTGAATTTTAGGTTGGTTCCCATGTGGATGCCTAAATCTTTCACATACTGTTTTTCCATTATTTGTTGTCCTGATGGGTTTCTGTAGTTTGTTGTATTTTTCAGATCTTGATCTGTTCCGTAGCGAATTAGTTCAAACTTCTTATCATTGAACAACATGTTGTTTATTTCTTGCCATTTATATATGGTGGTCAGGTCCTTTTGTAAGGCCTCTGTATCCACCTCGTCTTTGATTTGTCTCATGACCCTGGTGTCATCAGCAAAGGATGAGACGTTGCTGGTTGTATCTTCATCTATGTCAGAGATGAGGATGAGAAACAGGATTGGGCCGAGTACTGTACCCTGAGGAACACTGCTGGTCACAGGTGATGGTGTTGAATGGGTTCCATTCACAGTGACTGTTTGAGTTCTATTTGTAAGGAACTCGTGTATCCATGTACCAACTTTTCCTCCTACTCCTAGCTTTCGAAGTTTGTGACCCAGGATGCCATGATCTACCTTGTCAAATGCCTTGGCAAAGTCGAGGTAGATAACATCTGTGTTGTATCCATTCTCTAGATTTTCTAGGATTTGGTCATGGTGTGCCAGTAGTTGGGAAAGGCATGATCTACCTAACCTGAATCCATGCTGGTTGCAATTCATCAGATTGTTGGATTCCAGGAACTCAACCAGTTTTCCACGAACTATTCTTTCGAAGACCTTGATAATGTGTGATGTCAGTGAGATTGGTCGGTAGTTCTTTGGTTTTGATTTGCTGTCCCCTTTATGTATTGGAGTTATGTGTGCTTCTTTATATGTATTTGGTATTTTGCCATTCTCCATAGATTCCCTCCATATCATGTAAAGGGGTTTCAACAATTGTGCCTTGCAGTTTTTAAGTATCATGGCATTGAAACCGTCAGGCCCCGCAGCCGAGTGCATGGAGAGCTTGTCTATTGCTCTTGCTATGTCTTCTGGTTGAAATCAATGTCGGATAGGGTAGGTTTAGTATGGTCGATATCCTTGAAGAATTTTCCTGGGTCATGGATCTTCATGGTTTTAGATGGCTCACTGAAGACACTTTCATACTGTTGACCCAACATTTCTGCCATTTCAATAGGGTTATTCACTACATCCCCATTTTGTTTCTGGAGAGGTCCTATTGTTGACTTGGTGTTCGAGTATTTCTTTGCAAAACTGTAGAAACATTTTGGATTTTCTTGATGTTTTCTATGGCTCTCTTTTCTGCATTGTTACGTTCTTCATCATAGTGTTGTTTTAGATTGTTTTCTAATCTGTATATTTGGTCAAGGACTTTCTGTAATTCATGTTTTGATGTCAGCTTAGATGTTTTGTTTCTTAGTCTTGACCTTTTGCGCATCAGGATCTTTCGCTCCCGTGGTACAGGTTTTTTTGTGGACTTGGTTTTCTTTAGAGGAACATTTTTTTCACATATTTCTTTGATCTTGTTTAAGAATTTCTTGTGTTTATCTGGCCCAGTAAGGTAGAGATCCCAGTCAATGATTTGTAACTGGTTGTTAATAGTTTCCCAATTTGCCTGGTGATAATCATACCTGCATAGCTTTGGCATGTCCTTTTGTTTAAGAGTTGTGGCATTGGGCTCATTACCAATGTGTAAATGCATTTCAATAATATTGTGGTCTGAAAGGATTGTTGGGGTTGAGTGAAGGTCAAATAGCGTGTCCTCGTTGTTGGTGAAAACCAAGTCGATCGTATTATTATTTCTTGTTGCTTCTGTCATCATTTGTTTAAGGTATAATTTCTCTGTGACTTCCAACAGTTTGGCTGCCTGTATTTGTTCAGCTTTTGTCCCCAGTTTTAGTATGTGTCCATGTGGCCAGATGATGTTAGGGAAGTTGAAGTCACCAAGGAGGATAATGTCTGGCATTGGACTTGCCATGTTTCCCAGAATTTGTTGGAGCTTCGTCAGTGGCTCAGTGAAGGATAATGTTGGGCTGTTTGGCGGTCTGTACATTATTGTTACAACTGTATTAAGTTGGATGATTTTTATGCACAGCAGGTTGCAGTAGGCATTTGATTCATTGACAAGTTCTATGCATGCATAGGTATCATGGATATACATGATAACGCCCCCATGGGATCTGCCTTGTCTATCACATCTGAAGATGTTGAATCTATTGATTGTGATTTCGCTGTTGCGGATGTTTTCGTTGAGATGACTTTCAGTAATTCCAATTATTTTGGAGTTGTTTTCTGTTGCTAATTCTTACAAGAAAGGGACTTTACACTGTTTTGTTTTCGGATAAAGACCCTGGATATTTGCTGTTATTATGCTTGTTGTACCGGATACATCTGCCCTATTGTTGGCAAGACTGTTGTAGTTGCTGGGACTGTGCTGACTGGATATTCGGTCTGCTGGGCTGTCTGTATTTGTTGTATGTGCCCTGTAAGTCCAGGTGTCAGCCTTGTTAGCAAACTTCAAAATTGGTAAAAGTTAAGGCTGAAAATCGATTTTTACTACTACCCGCTGGTGCTTCAGGAAAAATAATTTGATAAAAATACAGTTAGGGTCGTGACAAATGTCCTCCTAAAATTGGAGCGACATGCGTGCTAATTTGTGGACGTGCATAAATTACATTCACGTACACACATCCTGCCTTTTATATATACAGATAAATACCAACAATATTATCCATATACGCATATACATCATCATCATCATTTAACGTCCGCTTTCCATGCTTGCATGGGTTGGACGGTTTGACTGTCGGCTGGTGAACCAGATGGCTGCACCAAGCTCCAGTCTTGATCTGGCAGAGTTTCTACAGATGGATTCCCTTCCTAACACCAACCACTCAGAGAGTGTAGTGGGTGCTTTTACGTGCCACTAGCATCGAGCCAGTCAGGCGGTACTGGCAACGACCTCGCTCGAATTTGTTTTTACACATGCCAATGGTACAGGTGCCAGTAAGGAGATGCTGGTAACGATCCCGCTCGAATGGTGCCTCCTACATCCCTCCTACAAGCCAGTTAGCCACTCTGGCAACGATCATGCTCAGATGGTGCTCTTAGCACCCTACTAGCACAGGGCACAAGTGCCAGTAAGGCGAAGCTGGCAACGACCACGCTCATATGGTGCTCGTGCCCGTCATCGAATTTCACTTTGATTTTGATTTCGGTTTCGATTTCACTTGCCTCAACAGGTCTTCGCAAGCAGAGATTAGTGTTCAGAGAAGGAAAAGGTACGCACACGTGGGCTGGTTATACCCCTGGCACAAGCAAACGAGGTTATGGTCTCATTTGGCTTGCTGGGTCTTCTCAAGCACAGCATATTTCCAAAGGTCTCGGTCACTAGTCATTTCCTTGGTGAGGCCTAAAGTTCGAAGGTCGTGCTTCACCACTTCATCCCAGGTCTTCCTGGGTCTACCTCTTCCACAGGTTCCCTCAACCGCTAGGGTGTGGAAATATAAACTAATGAACTAATGAAATAACTAGAAATAAACATCTGTATATGTAAACACATATAGAGATACTAATATATAAACAAGATACACCCATACATGTATTCACGTGCATAAACACATAAGCAAATTTATTTCACCTTTATCATCATCATCATCATCATTGGTTAACGTCCGCTTTCCATGCTAGCATGGGTTGGACGGTTCAACTGGGGTCTGGCAAGCTTGAAGGCTGCACCAGGCCAGTCAGATCTGGCAGTGTTTCTACAGCTGGATGCCCTTCCTAACGCCAACCACTCCGAGAGTGTAGTGGGTGATTTTATGTGCCACCGACACAGGTGTCAGGCGAGGCTGGCACACGGCCACGCTTGGATGGTGTTTTTATGTGCCACTGACACAGGTGCCAGACGAGGCTGGCAGACGGCCACGCTCGGATGGTGTTTTCTTATGTGCCACCGACACAGGTACCAGACGAGGCTGGCGAACGGCCACGCTCGGATGTTGTTTGTTATGTGCACACAGCACGGAGGCCAGTCGATGCGGTAATGGCTATGGTCACGTTCAGATGGTTTTCTTATGTGCCACCCACAGGGATACAAATTCCATTGATGTTCATCTATTTTTATTTGGTTTGATTTGATTTGATTTTGATTTTGATTTTCACTTGCCTCAACAGGTCTTCACAAGTGTCACAAGGGGGAAGGTATGCATAGGTGGACTGACTACGTCCCAGGTAGGGGCCACAGGTTATGGCTTCACTAGTCTTGTCAGGTCTTCTCACGCACAGCATACTTCCATAGGTCTCGGTCTCTAGTCATTTCCATGGTGAGACCTAACGTTCGAAGGTCGTGCTTCACCACCTCGTCCCAGGTTTTCCTGGGTCTACCTCTTCACGGGTTCCCTCAACTGCTAGGGATTGGCACTTTCTCACACACCTATCTTCATCCATTCTCGCCACATGACCATACCAGCGCAATCGTCTCTCTTGCACACCACAACTGATGCTTCTTAGGTACAACATTTCTCTCAAGGTACTAACGCTCTGTCGAGTATGTACACTGACATTACACATCCATCGGAGCATACAGGCTTCATTCCTCACGAGATTACGCATGTCCTCAGCAGTCACGGCCCATGTTTCACTGCCATGTAGCATGGCTGTTCGTACACATGCATTATACAGTCTGCCTTTTACTCTGAGCGAGAGGCCTTTAGTCACCAGCAGAGGTAAGAGCTCCCTAAACTTTGCCCAGGCTATTCTTATTCTAGCAGTTACACTTTCAGCGCACCCACCCCCGCTACTGACTTGGTCACCTAGATAACGGAAGCTATCAACTACTTCTAGTTTTTCCCCTGGAAAGTGACGGAAGTTGTTTTCTGCAGATTTTGGAGGTCAATGCTCCCGAGCATCTGCCACATACAAAAACTATCTTCCCAGTTAGCCTACCTTTGATATTGCTGCACCTCTTATGTGTCCATAGCTTACACTGGGTCATCTTATAGAGTTTCTACCTACACCTTTTCTACAGATCGAGCAGGGCCATCTTCCTGAGGATATTTGTGGATTGTCTACTTTCTACTTATTAGTACTTTGGTTTTAGCTAGGTTGACTCTAAGGCCCCTCGATTCTAAACCTTCCTTCCACACTGGAACTTCTCCTCCAGTTCTGATATGTGACTCAGCAATTAGAGCGAGGTCGTCAGCATAGAGGAGCTCCCAGGGGCAACCTGTCTTGAATTCCTCCGTAATTGCCTGGAGGACTATGATAAATAGGAGGGGGCTGAGTACTGAACCCTGGTGGACCCCAACCTCTACTTTGAATTCTTCTGTGTATATGTTGCCAACCCTAACCTTACTTACGCATCTCTGTACATGGCTTGCACAGCCCTCACCAGCCATTCATCTATCCTAGTTTCTCATTGACCACCAGATGAGGGATCGGGGGACCCTATCAAAGATTTCTCCATGTCAACGAAAGCCAGGTACAGGGGCTTATCTTTGGCTAGGTATTTCTCCTGCAGCTGCCTTACCAGGAATATAGCATCAGTGGTGCTTTTCCCTGGCACGAACCCAAACTGCATCTCATCTAAACTAACTCTCTCTTAATTAGTTGGGCTATGACCCTCTCCGTAACCTTCATTACCTGATCCAACAGCTTGATACCTCTGTATTATTTGTATCTAGGGCATCACCTTTACCTTTGTAGCAGTTGACTAGTATGCTGCTACACCAGTCATTGGGAATGACTCCTTCATATATCACCTGGTTGACTATACGGGTGACTAGGTTATAGCCAACACTGCCAGATATTTTGAGCATCTCTGCAGTAATTCCTGATGGGCCTGGGGCTTTTCCTGTCTTCATGCTTCTAATTGCCTTAGCTACCACGGAACTATCAACTCGGATAGCTGGTCCCTCTGTTGGGTCAACATTCGGCAGACTCTCTTTATCCCATTCATTTCTTTATTCAGCAGCCTTTCATAGTGGCATCTCCAAACCTCTCTCTTTGCATCCTCATTTAGCGCAAGTGAACAATCCATCCATACAACACACTTCTCTCCTACCACATCACGATTCTCTCTCACACACTGTCTTGCAACACGAAATACCTCAAGTCTTTCATCCTCACGGCTCAGAACATTGGCAAATTTTTTCTTATCCGCTTCCCCTCTGGCTAAATAAACTGTCTCCTAGCTTCCCTTTTAGCTGTCTGATACAATTCCCTGCTACCACCGTTCTTCCGTCCTTCCAAGCCTGTCTCTTTTGTCTAATAGCCCTATCAACCACGGTGTTCCACCACCATGTTACTCTGGGTCGAGATGGTACTTTGCTCCATCCACAGATCTGTTCAGTGGTGTCAGCAGATTGTCTCGTAGGAATCTCCAGTTGTCTTCCACATTAAGTGAAGCTATATCCCCTTCTCATTTCGTCAAAGGCTTCGAGTAGTATGTCTCTAAATCTCTGTCCATTTGCAGGATCTTTAAGCGTCCAGACCCTTCTCCTCCAAGCTGGTCTTCTTCTGGGCAACCATTTAGCTCTGATCCTGAGGTTGCTAACTACTAATCTATGTTGAGGAGTACATTCTTCGCCTGGAAAGGTTTTGGCATTTACAATCAGCCCTCTTTCCCTTTTTCTGGCAAGAATGTAGTCAATCTGGCTGGTGTGTCTGCCAGAACGGTAGGTGACTAGGTGAGAGGTGGGTTTCCTGAAGTTGGTATTGCAGACCATAAGGTCATTTGCATCGCAGAACTCCAGCAGCCTGGTTCCCTCCTCATTACGAGAGCCAAAACCGTAGCCTCCATGGACGCCATGGAAGCCCCCGACATGTCGTCCAACATGTCCATTGAAATCACCTGCCACGAAGAGAAGGTCACTGTCATTTGTCAACGAGGTAGTCCGCAATAGGGTGTCATAGAATTGGTCTTTTGTCCTCCCGGTAGCCCTGGTTGAGGGGCGTATGCCGAGATGATGGTAGCTGTCCTATGGTGTAGGACTAATCTAATTTTAATTACTCTGTCACTTACTCTGACTACCTCGATTACCTTACCTACCCATTTCTCCGCAAGAAGTATACCCACGCCCCCGACCCCGTCAGTGTACCCTGCCCAGAAAATCTTGTACCTGTGTTCCTTGCCTGTGAGGAGCCTAGCGGAACCTCCTCTCCACCTTACTTCCTGGATATAGCATACATCCACACGTTTCCGTTCAAGCAGAAAATCGAAGCAACTAGTTTGAATACTATATTTGAGGGGGAAAATAATTATAAATGAATGAAAGCCAGAGAGAGAATGAAAATAAAATAAATAATAAAAAATACGATAAGATATATGATACGAGGGGGCATATTTGATTTTTATTTATTCTTTATTCCTTATTTCTGCTTACTTATTTACCTTATTTTATTTTATTTATTATATTTTATAAATACCAACAATGTTATCCATATATAGATATCCACATACACATAATATAATCCATGTATGCATATACACGGACATGCATTCACGCATAAACAAATTTTACTTCCCCTTTATTTCTATTTTTTATTCTTATCCTATTTATTCTATATTCATTATTTCTGCTACTTTATTTATTTTATTTTATTATATTATATATTTTAATCAGGTGCTTTTACTCTTCTATAATTTAGTTGATTATTATCATTATTATTAAACTTCAATATAAATATCAAATAATGTGTGAATGAACTTTTATTGCTGCTCTTATGTATTTATGTACATTGATAAAAAACTTAGAAAGTAACATATATACACATGTAAGTTGACTTATAAACCATTGGCATCCATAATTATTGTGTGTATGTATATCTGTATCTGTGTATGTGCGTCTGTGTGTGTGTGTGTGCGTGCGTATATATAAATATGAGCATAGACATGCACACACACATATACAAACATGAACATAAACTTTATTTCTCTTTCACTTAAATTTTATTTCATTTTATTCAGTAAATAATGTTCCTCTTACAAAGTATAAATCATTATTCATGATTATTATTATTAGTAATATTGAATTTTAAAATAAATGAATATTTTTAATGCATGCGTGCACACACACATATACATAGTAAACATAGATATATTTTCTGTGTATATTTGAATATTCCAGTAAATCGCTATGTAGTTCACATATTGTCCTTTTATGCACCCTGAAAATTTTCACCAAAGGCATTTAAAATGCAAAATTTATTTATATGTATCTATATGTATAAAAGAGAGAGTTAATTCATTTGTTTGTCAACCAAACTGAAACTAAATGGTTCAGGGGAAGCTATTATGTTTTATCTATCTATATATATATTAGCTGATGTACCCAGTAATTCCTGGGAAAGCAGGGCTTATCTCTTTGTTCTGTTCTTAATCCAATAAGTAGCATATGCAAAATGGTATTAAGGAAGGGTAGGAAAATATTAGATTTATAAGCCCAAAAATTCACTCCATAACTGCCCACGGGCTTATGGCATAGTGGTTAAGAGTGTGCGCAGGCTACTAACCCAAGATTCCAAGTTCAATTCCAGGCAAAATGAGAGTATATCAGCCAAAACATTGTGTTAACAAGACATGCAAGATGAGGACAAATATCCGTCAAATGTAAATAATGTATAGCTGTTTAAATGTTGATAGGTTGAAATTAATTTTACAACCTACAATTTGTATTTTTATTAAACAATTATTTTAGAAAAACAAAGAAAATCAACTATGTGAAGATTTTGGGGTAAAAAACAAAATTAACAAAGATGAATAGATCGTAGTACTTTTCTGTAATGAATGTAAATAATTATTTTACAGGTTTGTAATAGAATTTTAAGCTTTCAACTTACATTCTACATTGATCCAATGTGTTTTATGTAATTCTCTTTTACTGCACTTGTTAGAAACATAACAAGTGTAAACCTCATTATTGTGTGTTCGATTGAGTTGAGGAAATGTTAAATTTTGTGAGGTCTTCTTACTTGGATCCCACCTGTAGCTGTACTTTTCTGGATATCCATTTCTTGCCTTACAATGCAAAATGCCTTTGTCACCTTCAAGAAAGGGTTCATCAGCCTTGATTTCTACCATATCAGGTGGATCTGTATAAAAGGAAATCAGATTATTTACGTAATACTTGCATAAAGATATTTTATTTTTTGCTGTTACATTGGCAATTAATATTCCAAGTTGCATTGAATATAAAGTGATGCATAAAAATGAGAAAATTTTAAATGAATTCTGTTAGTATTGCAATCTTTTACACTGAAAGAAATGTCCAATACAAATTTTCAAATCCTAACCAATATATTAGAAAATACACATCTATATAAAAAATACTTGTATCCAAGAATTTCATCAGACTACCATTTAAGTTTTGAAGATGTTGGCAAAATTTAATTAGCAAGACACAAAGTTTCAGGAAAAGGATGCAGAATAAAAGGCAACATTGAATATAAGTCTACATAAGTTCCACAACTACTATCATTAAATAAAATGAAATAAAAATGTGTATGATGAAATATTACATTTTTGTAAATTGGAACTGCTGATAATGATAGAATTGTAATAAAATAAGGGAAGTTTAATGTCAAACTAAAATACCACAATATAGGTGTTTTTAAAAAAGGAATTTATGAAAATTTGTTGGTGCAGGCTTTTCATAATGTTTTACCTACATTTTGCAAAACTTCATAAATTGCATTACATTATTAATTTCTTTTTTACTTTCCTCAAAACAGATATTTTTTCCATACCTACCAGATCTCAAGAGCACAGAGTATTTCTTAACTGTGCTGTTATCTAATATCCATTTTAATTCCCAGAGTAAAACCAAGTGGTAAGATTAGCTGTAATGGATCTATAATACTGTACATTTTGACTATTATACCTGCTCTATTAACAAATGTAAATGGGCTTATTTTTTTCTGACATATGGGTTCTTAATATGTATATATCTTCCTCAAAATAGACATGCACTATCATCATAGAGATGATGATAATCATCATTGCTGCCACTGCCACTATCATCTTGTGTCTGCTTTCCATGCTAGCATGGACAATACATTTTAACAAGGTCCTGCAGGCCAGAGATCCACATCTTGCTTAAAAGTCAGTTTTAGCATGCTTTCTGTATACCTTTCCTAATGCCAACCACTTTACAGAGTTGACTGGGTGCTATTTTCATAGCATCAAATCTAATGAAGTTCCTTTGTAACTTGCAAGACTGAAGAGCTATTCAACTAATGGGGAAGATAAGAGATAGGGTGGATGCTTTAAGCAAGGAGTTGAGATGTTAAAGTATCACTGTGGAGGGTGGCAGAAAGATGTGTGGCAATTATTTATTTTGCATCAATGGGTGAGAAGGACTGGAATGGGACTCAAGAGGTAAATATGGTGATGACAAGGTAACAGAACATACATGCATGGTAACATGTCCAAGAGATAAATGGAAGAGAGAAGGATACAGGAGAATAATGAAGGTTTGCAGATAAGGCTGTAAGAGTGTGAAAGGAGAGTGAGGTGGATATAAAGATGAGGTGAATGAGGTCAGTAGTATATAGAAGATAAATGTAGAGAAGGGTGAACAAGGGTGGAGGGAACCAGTATGAGTGGGGTGCAATTGAGAATGAGGAATGAAGGCTGATTGAGAATAGTATAGAGGAGAAGAGTGGTGATCAGCAGTACAGAGATGGCAATGGTATGGTATATAGAAGCAGGTTCTATATCAGTTTCTTACGAGAGCAGAAAAATGTAGTATATTGGGAAATGATAGATGGATGTGTGATAGAGTGATGAGGGATAGAACTCAGGTCGCAAGTGGAGGAGACTGAGGGGATAGGATGATGGATATAGAATTAGAGATTGCGAGTGAGATGTGAGGACAGGATGATAGAAGTGGAGTTGAGGTTGTGAGTGAAGTGAATGTGAAAATTGGAAACCAACAAGGAAAGGAATGTAGTCATGGATGACAAAAATGAGGAATGAGTATCAATAGGGAGTGGCAGTGATCCAGAAGTTACAAATGAAGATGAGAGTTTAAGATGGATATTAACAAGGGTGAGGTAGGGATTGTCAATTGTTAGAATGAGAAGAATGGAAGTGACTTAGAGGGGGAACTCAGTTGTCTGGATAGATGGGGGAGACTCAGGTGCATAGTGTACATATATATATATTACGCTTTGAGAGCCTTAGCCATGATGTGCAATCATAGGAAGGTAAATCATGTTGAGTACTGCATATCACTAATCAACTTGATTTGTCATCTCTTCCATGAGTGCCAGCATCCTGAAATCAGCCTTAACTACCTCATCCCATGTCTTTCTCTCACACAGGTTTCATCTACTGTGAGTGATCATTAGTTTTATATACAACTGTCTTCATCCATACATATCACATACCCAAACTAAGGTATACTACATTTAATTCTTGGCCAGTTGTTCCCTCAACACATTTGTATTCCATCAGTTTTGCACACAAACATTACATATCCAGTGGAGCATGTATGCTTTATTTCTTTTTAGTCTTTTCAGGTACTCCACATTCAAGGCTCATGTCTCACGATCATGGAGCATTTCAAGTTGAAAAAAGCATCATAAGGTCAGCTTTTCACACTGAGAGAAAAACTTTATGTTTATGACAGAAGTAATAAATCCATGGACTTTCTCTACTCAGATTTTACATTGGCTACTACACTTTGAGAACAACTTCCACCAATACTGTTTTGATCACCTAGATAACAAAAGCTCTCTATTACATCTAGAAATCTTCCTGGGCTTTTGAAGGCATCATTTCTTATGTTCACTTAATGTTTATTGCTCCAGCACACCTGCTACATACAATGTCCACTTTGTCAACCTACCCATAATTCCATTGTATCTTTTGCACATACACAGTTTGCACTGGATACACTATATCAACTTTCCACCCATTCCTCTTTTTACATATGAAACAAGGTAATTATCCAGATGGACGAAGGGTCTTGTATGTTTTCTGATTTACTAAGTTTTGAATGTTTACCAAGGTAATGAGGCCCTTTGATTCCATGCTTTGCTTTCACACCTGTAATGTTTTCCCAGTCTTACTCCAGCTTCAGCCATAAAAAAGAGAACATGAGCAAATAAGAATTCCTGTAGACACCTAATCTTAAACTCCCCTGGAGGTCTTTGATAAATAGAAAGAGACTAAGCACTGATGGTATCCTACCTACACACTAAAGTCATCACTGTACTCATTGCTATTTCTCATATTGCTGACAATACACCTGTATATGGATTGTATGGCTCACATAAGCCATTCTTATACTCCTAGCTTCATCAATAATTACTAGATCCCCAAATGAGTAACCTCTGTCAAAGGCTTTCTCTAGGTCAACAGGTTCTTCACTTGTTGACTGACCAGGAATATGATATCAGTACTTCTTTTTTCCAGAACAAAACTGAACTGCATCTCATCTAGTTTAACTGTCAATTATCAACAGAGCCATAACTCTTTTTCTGACTTTAATGAACTAGTCTAGTAATTTGATATCCCTCTAATTACTGATCTCTTTTCCTAAATAAAATTTAAAGAGCTCCCAGATATTTAGCCATAAGTCTTTAAATCTTTAAACTGTTTCAACTTCAAAGTTCTGGTCATGCTGGGGCACTATTTATAATGGCATTTGACCATAAGTTTATTTCTCCTGTATATTCAACTTGCATGATAAAACTACACAAATTCCAACAATGCAATTAGATACATAGTTCCAGAAGAATAAAACAACGCTCACCTGGTTTGGAATCACAGGATATTATATATTTTTTTCCTTCACTCAAAAACCTACAGCCAAACCAACCAACATATACAAAAGACTAGAATCTTACAGTTAAAAATTTTTTTCATATTTGAATTAAAAAAAGAAAATGATAAAAACAGAAGATAAAAATTTTCAAAAGATACTCCATTTATACTCACAATAAATAGTTAAATTCTTTTCACGAGACACATTTGCAGCAATATGAATGCCCAGACACTTGACTGTTTGATGAAATTTGGAAGATTTTACATTAATTTCAACTTCTTCTTTACTAGTATTTGAGTATTTTTCATATTTCAGGGTTACACTTGCTGGTGGATCACCACCTTTCCAACTGCAGCGGAATTTGATTGGAGTATCAACGCATACTTTTCCTCTAGAAACATTTAGTGTTAAGTCATCTCTTTCTGGAGAATCTATGAATTTCAGAACATAAAGAGTTAAAAGAAAAACAAACAAAATCAAATTAGTGCACTTAATAAAAGAACAAAAAAGTAAAGAAAAAACAAACCAGAAGTATATTTTGAAGAAAATGAGCAATTTTTCAAAATTTTAAAAATATGTTTCTAATAATAAAGATTTGAACGTTGGTCACGTTTGTAATAAATCAGGTACAATTTTGAGAGGAGGGGCTATGTCAGTATCAATGACCCAAGATGGGTTCTCTCTTTTACTAGCCTTGAAGAAATGAAAGTCAAAAAATCAATTTCAATAGAATTTGAACTCAGAATGTAAACAGGCCTAACTAAATAATGCATTGTATTTTGTCCCATCCTCTGCTGATGCTGCATATTTACCACATTAATTACTTTGGATTTTAGGGCAGTGAGCAGGCAGAACCATTAGCATATCAGGAAAAATGCTTAGTGGCATTTCAAACAACTTTATATTCTGAGGTCAAATTTTGCTGAGATGAACTTTGCATTTCATCCTTCCAGGGTCAATAAAATAAGTACCAAGTAGGACACTGGAGTCAACATAATCAACTTACTCCAACTCCTAAAATTGCAGGCCTTGTGCCAAAATATGAAACCAATAATTACTTTTGATTTTTGCAAAAAGCCAGCAATTTCGAGGTGAAGTGTGTTAGCTGATAACATCAACCACCTGACTTTATTTCTTTATTTTATCAACATTGGAAGGACTAAGGGTGAATTTAATCTCACTAGGAAATGAATGCAAATATTGCAACACATCTTGTTTGACACATCTTGTCTGTCAGATTGATACCATAATAATAATAATAACAATAATGATAATAATCTAAAACTAAAGGCACAAGGCCTGAAATTTGGTGGGAGGGGACTAAATAATTACATCAACCCCAGTATTTCACTTGTACTTAATTTATCAACCCCAAAAGGATTAAAGGCAAAGTCAACCTCTGAGGAATTAACTCAGAAAGTAGGAATGGGTGAAATACTGCTAAACATTTTGCCTGGTGTGCCAATGATTCTGCCAGCTTGCCATCTTGAATAACAATAACCCTATTATGGGCTCAAGGAGTGAAATTTTGAGGGAGGTGGGGTTAGCCAATTACAATGACCCTAGTCATCTGTAAAGATGAAAGACAACCTCGTGCCATTTGAATTCAGAATATAAAGACAAATGAAATGTCGCAAACATTTTGTTTAGCATGCTAATGGTCCTGTCAGTTCCCCACTTTATCAATAATAATAATGATTTCAAATTCTGGCTCAAAGTCAGCAATTTTGAGGGTGGGGCATGGTGATTACATCGATCCCAGGGTTCAACTGGCACTTATTTTATCAGCCTCGAAAGGTTGAAAGGTAAAGTTGACCTCAGCAAAATTTGAACTCAAAACATACAAATGGACGAAATGTTGTTAGGAATTTTGCCTGGTGTGCTTACAATTCTGCTAGCTTACTGCCACAATAATAATGATGATAATAATATAATGATAATAATAATAATGATAATAATAATAATGATAATAATAATAATGGTGACAGTTAGACAATTTTCCAGGAATTAGTCAATATCACCAATATTATATAATTTTATTTTGTTTTATCAACACCAAAAGAGTGAAAGGTACACCTGACCATTGCAAGATTAGAACTCAGTACATAAAGTGTTGGAACAAACACCACAAAGCATTTTTCTAATGCTTCAAAGATTCTGCTAATTTGCTACATTAACAACAACAGCAACAATTTCTTTCATTTGCAAGCTGGGTGATGGATGAGGGAGACAATACACAAAGATGAACATAAAATGTGGTGATTTAGATAGAATTGCATGATAAAAATGTGTAGAAAACATACACAGTAAAAATACAAAAAAGGTAAAATGTATAGATAGTTGTTGGCAGCACTCTGTCCAGATTTGGTTCATCTGATGCCTCCACAATGCTTAAACTTGACATGGCTCAGAAGGCCAAGTCAGGAATGGAACAACCTCAGGCATTGACTGCATGGCAGGGTGGGTGTGGGCTTGGCTGGAGTTGTCAGGCCTTGCATTGCCTCTTTTGCTTCTTCTTCAGTCTTTCGCCTCAAAAGTGAAATGAATTGCTCTTCGCCAAGGTGGACAGTTGACAATTTCAGTTTCCAGGTATTAAGGGTGATTGCAGCTTGAAGGAGGGAAGACTTCAGTTGTTCTTTGAATCTGCAGTTTGGGGGTCTTCAATGTCATTTGCCATTGCCAAACTCACTGTAGAGGATGGGGCTGTTCAGATGATATATGTCTTGACCACTTGAGGCAATGCAACTTGAAGATGGCAACTTCAATGCTTGGCATTTCTGAATGATCGAGGACTTTGTAGATGATGTGTCAGTCCTGCCATTTGATATTGAGGATCTGTTAAAGCTTAGCTGGTTGGAAATGCTCAAACTTTTTCAAGTCTTTTCAATACAGAGTCCATGTCTCACATGTGTGGAGCAAGGTGAAGATGACAAGGACATGGAACACCATGAATTTTGTTCAGAGAGGGAGCCTGTGGTTGTTGAATACATGCTTGCTGTGTCTTCTAAAAGCCAAATGGGTGGATTTGATGCAGTGGTCGATGTCCCTTTTGTATGGTGCAGATTGTGAGAGAGTGCTGCTGAGGTACTGGAAATAACTGATGACTTCCAGAGGTGTCCCCTATGTTGACAGTAGCTTCTAGTATTTCTTGTCCAAGAACAGACTACACAAGTCTTTTCATTTTATCCTCATTCACTTCCATCCCAAAGCAATGGTAGGTTTCTAAGACAAGAGTCAAACAGTGCTGGAGGTCAACAACAGAGGCGATAGGAGTAGCACTGTCATTTGTGTACTGGAACTTCTTGATGCTGCTATTTGATGTTCAAGTTTTGGATCTTAGGCGTGCAAGGTTATAGAGTCTGCTATGCAGGTGATAGCGGATATTGACACTGAGAGAGTTATGTGAGATTTCATTGAACATCACTATCAGGTTGAAGGAGAACAAGGTAAGAGCCAAGATGCAGCCTTCTTTCAGACCTCTGGAGATGGAGAATGATTCAGAAAGTGCATTTAGTTTGCAAACATCCTACCATGCCATCATAGAGATGTGAGATCTCACGTTGGTTATCGGTCCAGCAACCTATTTGTTTGTACACTGACCACTGAAAATACTCAATAAAATTGATAATATTTCAGGCTTTGCTTGTTATTGACCATTCTGCACATAACAGTTCACTTATTTTCTAAAAATGGATTGGTGAGAGTCAACTTGGTGGTGTATTGGCAATCCACGTATTATTTCACTGTGATGTCTACATGTCCTTATAAAAAGCAAAGTTTGTTTGTTTCTAGGTTGACCACTGAAAACACTAAATAAAATTGGCAACATTTTAGGATTTTTACATCATTTGAATTAATCTAACCATTCTGCAGATAACTGTGCACTTATTTTCTGAAAACAGAATGAAAAGGGGGCAAGTAGGAGGTGTACTGGCTACTATTTCTAGCAATTCACATACAGTCTATTTCACTATTATGACTGCTGAAAATACTAAATAAAATTGATAGTATTTCTGGTTTTGTGTATCAAAGTGGCTGAGTTCCTTTCAAGTGTTGGGCCTCACGGAGGCAATGACCAAGACCTTTGGCATTATGTCGTGTTTGAGAAGAAGACCCATCAAGCCAAACAAAATCAGTCGCAACAAATACAAGTGTCACACTAATTGGCACCTGTGCCTGAGGCTCATAAACACACCCCAGTGTCATGCCAGTGGCATGTAAAAGCACCCATTACACACTCAGAGTGGTTGGCATTAGGAAGGGCATCCAGCTGTAGAAAACGATGCCAAATCTGACTGGAGTCTGGTACAGCCTTCCAGCATACCAGCCCAGTCAAACCATCCAACCCATGCCAGCACGGCCAATGGATATTAAATGATGATGATGATTCCGCACATAACTGTACACTTATTTTCTGAAAATAGATGGGGGTGACTTGGTGGTGTATTGGCTCCTATTTCTAGCAATCTACATACTATTTCACTGTAAAAAAAACAAAGTTTGTTTTTACACTGACCATTGTAAACAATAAATATAAAAAGCAAAGTTTGTTTGTTTATGTAGTGAAAAAATACATTTGTTAATATAGATATGTATATACATTAATACCTAATACATTATTCATCATTATCTCATTTGAATTTCGTTTTCATGTATTATCAGTTTTCATGTTACATTTGATAACATCTATAAACAAGATTTTTTTCCTTGGTAGCAACTGTTATTTCCTATATATTTACCCCTAGAAAGTATTAAAAAATGGCTTATATTCCTTTCAAACTTTGCTTTTGTTACATTTATTCAAACCCCAAAGATTCCTCTCAACACAGGGCTATAATGCTCCACCACTACTCCAGCTCACAATTAGAGATGCACAGATTGTCAACCAATAACAGACATGCTCAAGTGATAAAGATCAAGCAAATGACAAGCAAATATGTGCTATCAAGCAGATTATATGTTACAACAATATTTCTGCTTCAGCAGCTCAGCAGTGAATCAGTCTGAAGTATAATGGAAATGAGACAGTTTCAAAACATTGATGACTTGATCACAATAGCAAAGTTTGAAGGTGATGCTACTCATTCCCTTTGATTTATAGATAGAAGCAAATAAGAAATAACACTAACTGACCAAAGAAAAACAAAATTAATTAACATTTTGTTACAGTGTAATTTGGTCTCATTTTCATCCTATTATTATATTTAGTTTTCTTTTTGCATCAATTATATGGTTTATATTCTTCAACCTGTAATTACAAACACAACCGTTTTCATTTTAATGATTTATTAAATATTTCAGTTTCATCTGAATTTACGGGCATGTCACATAAACATATGTCCATTATGGACAAATGTTTAATAGTTACCTATATCTATCCTTTTAAATATATTATTCTAAGAATTTTACAATATGGACTGATAAACTAACATGTTAAAAATATTTCTCATAATTCACATCATTTTCAGGCAACAATCAACTCCAACTTACAATTTTCTATTAAAAATTTACACACAAACACATACATATGGATCTATATGTATCTATATACATACATGCATATAAATATGTATGTATATGTAGCACTTGTCACTATGTCAAAATTATTCTATTGACCTGTGAACTGTTTTCACGAGTGCATAATATATGGATACACGTAATACCTATAAACATTGTGGACCCACGAGCATGTCGCTACTAGTAATGCAGGCTTCATGTATGCACTTATGCATACAAGTGTATGTCTATATATATGTGTGTACAATGTGATGCTGGTTATGATTTAGAAATGTATATTATCATGATGTACACAGCTACTTCTGTATTGCCAAAGACTAATTGTTGCCTTAATAATAATAATGTCAAAGATTTCCAATTTACCTGAAACCTCCACCATAGTTGCATATCTACAAAAGATAAACAGAACCGATGGAAATTTTAATTGTAATCTATGTTGCAACCTGTACCTGTACCTGCTTACTCTAGGCTGAAGGACCCACTATATTCAAGCAAGCAACCGCCAAGATCCTGATTTTGAAAACATCACAACTTCCCTCCCAGGCTTCCTAGATTCACAAGCTCAGAGCTGCCACAATCAATGTGAGAACAATGAAAGGTATGTCTGGTGAGATTGATGAAATGCTTGAGTGGGGCATGTGGGTGCAAGAGGTTATGATGAAAGTGAGCCTCAACTAGACTGCTCACAAACCAAAATGGAAAAGGAAGTTATAGAAGCTCAAGTATCCTTCAAATGGGCAAAGACTTTAGAGATGTTCTTAATGAAACCTTTCGTGAGTAGGTAGAGATGGAGTCATGCAACATAGAGGACAATTGGGAGTTCTTATGGGACAATCAACAAAATGTGACAGATCAAACCTATGATTGGAGTAAAGTTTCTTTCTCTCAGACCAAGGTTGACAAAGTGGTGAAACAGTGAGATTGATGGAGTTATAAAAGAGAAGAGACAGGCTTGGAAATAATGGAAGAGTGTGGGTACTAAAGAAACATATCAGATAGGTAAAAAAGAAGCAAGGCATCAGGTATATTTGGCTTGGGCAGAAACAGAAAGGGAGAGTTTTGCCAATGTTTTACAGTGTGAAGATCAGAGATTTGAGGTATTTCAGATTGCTAGACCGTGTGTTAGAGAGAAACAAGATGTTGTGGGGGAGAAGGATGTACCAACAGATAATGGTACGCTTGCTCTTAGTAATCCTGAAAAGAAAGAGGCATAGAAAAGTTATTATGAAAGATTATTAAATGTGGAGAATGAATGGAAGAAAGAGAGTCTCCATCATGTGAACCCAACACAGGGACCATCTATCCTAGTTGACAGTAGCATGATACATAAGGCAATTAAAGATACGAGGTAGTATCAAAAAGTTCCCGGACTAGTTATGTTTAATAAAAAATGACTTATTTACTTACTAAGTTTTAACATCATCTTCGAAATAGTCACCTTGTGTGACAATACTCTTGTCTCAGCGTTCCTGCTTCTTTTGGAATCCAACCTGAAAGTTGTTTTCCATAAGTGAGTTGAAGACCTTCTGTGATTAGAAGTATTAGAACCATGACCATTGAGCTGCATTTTCATCTTGGGAAATAGATGGAATTCTGCAGGTGCTAAATTTGGCGAACATGGTGGGTGTGGAAGTCATACCATGTTATTTTGAGGGAGAAACTCACGAGTGAGGGGAGCTTGGTAACAGGGTACACTGTTATGAAGAATCCAATTCTTCACACTCCATAAATCTGGTTGCTTTCACCAAATGTCCCTTCCTCAAATGTTTCAAAATATCACAGAAGTTACAATTGACAGTCTGGCTCTGGAGGATGAACCCTCAATGCACAATATCACAGATGACGAAGAAAATGATGAGCATGTTGTTGATTGAGCTGTGACTCTGTCGTGCCTTCTTCAGTCATGGAGATGAAGGGCTCTTCCACTGTGATGACTGCTGCTTTGTCTCAGGGTCAAACCTGTAGGCTCAACTCTTGTAACTGGTGATGATCCTTGACATAAAAGATGAGTCATCAGTGGCATGCTGACGAAGATCTTGACAAACTTCAACATGATACTCTTTCTGCTCTGTAGGTGAGAGACAAACTTGGCAGAGACACACCACATGTTCAATTCAGATGTTAGGATGGCCTGCATGGACCCATACACAGACCAACGACATCAGCAATGTCATTGATTCCTCCGACACAGCCCTCATGCACAAGCTGAGGAATTTTCACCACTTTCCTGGGGGTGATTCTTGATGCAAGTCTTCCAGATTGCTCAGTGTCTTTCAGGAATGTTCTTCCACTTTTGCAGCGCCTGTACCACTCAAAATATTGTGTATGATCCATTGCTTTGTTACAAGAAGCCTGCCAGAGCTTGCTCAATGTCTCTGTAGCAGACTTCTCAAGTTTAACACAAAAAGTTTAATGCAAAATTTCACGTTGGCTCTTCGTTGAAACTTCATGTCTGTGACAAAATTATAGACTACAGAATACATATGACCACAAAAACACAAATTTCACAACTTGTAATGTAAACACAGTGATACCATTTGACACACTACTTTGAGAAGGTCACTACTTCACAGCTTTCATTGCACATGCAACTGTATGCTGCCAACTGCTGACACACTGCAGAACCAGTTTGGGAACTTTTTGATACTACCTCATATCTTACTGATGGATAAACATGTGTTTAACTGAACAGTAATTGTCCATTTTTATTATTATTGTGTGTATGTATGTGTGTGTTAATGTATCATCATCCTTTTAATACCAAATGTTCCATGCTCACATGGAACTGTGGACATGAAGACAGATTTCTTATAACCAAGTGCCTTTCCTAATGACAAACTCGCTATTTCCAGTAAGGTAATATTTCCCTATTGACCAGACAAGTTTTCAAAGACGATTGGAAATAAAAGGCACTATATGCATGATAGTGTCATTCATCACATAATGTTAAGGCAAGGAGACAGTAACATACACACATACATACATCTAAGCATACATATGGTAGGATTCTTTCAGTTTTTACATGGCACTGGCAGCAGTAACATCACTAAGTCAGTAACTTGCAAGGCAAGACTCCTCAACTGAGAGGAGGAAGAGTATCAAAAGAAGTGGTTTTGTGCTAAGTGATAAGATAGAGTATGAATAGAGGGACAGAAATAACTGCTTTGCAGTAGAGGAGATGCATGGCTACCTCAGCTGGAAAAAGAAAGGGTGAGAGAGATGATTATGTGATGGGGGGGGGAGTGCACTCAAGTTACAGGGAGGTGTAAGTGATTGGATAGGGTGAGTGGATGGGTAAGTTTATGAGAATGCAAAAGAAGAGTGAAAGGTGGAGGGGAAGGTCTGTAGCAAGTGGACACAAGCAGACAGAAGTGGAATGTTAGGAGGATATGTTGTTGGGAAGAGATTTGATGGGGACACATTTTATGCAGGTAGGTTTGCAAAGGTGCAAAGGGAGAGTGGGAGATAGAGGGGAGGGGAATACAGTGAGTGGTGAATATGGGTGGAAGGGGGGAGGTTTTGTTTGGATGTGGGAAGAAGCTTGCCTGGAGCATAGACATAAATGACATGCCTTAATTGTCCTGATTTTACTTAGCTGGATGAATCTTCTCAAGCACAGCGAATCACCAACTGTTTCACAGGGGTTTTGTTGATTACAATGACTCCAGTACTTGAGGGGTACTTACTTTATCGACCCAAAATGATGAAAGTCAAAATCACCTTCAGGTGGAATTTGAACTCAGGATGTAAAAACCAGAAATGCTGCTAAGCACTTTGCCCAGTGCAGTAATGATTGAGCCAGCTCACTGTCTTATATGGAAATAATAATAATAATCAAAAAACAGTATGGTATTCAATGCTTTATAGGATATATAAGTATTTCAACAAAATTCTGAATTAACTATTTAACATTTGTAGAAACATTATACAATTTTACATTTGACCTCATCAGTATCTCTCAATAAATACAACAGATTTAAAGCTCCAAGTATATACACTTTTCCCAATAATAATAATAGTGTATAGGAGTTTTGACATCTGTGGCTGCCTAATGTTTCTACAAATGTCATATAAATACTTTGGCATTTTTCGGAAACACATGTATGTCTAATAAAGTGATGGATACCATACTGGTTTTTTAATTATTACTATTATCATTGTTTTTGTTGTTATTTGGCTTGTATTCTGCACAGTAGCCTACCCCAAGTTTGATGCCCTGTATCATAATACATTGGATATTAGTGTGAAGTGCGGAACCCACAAATGAGCCTGATCTTTGGCGACATATCGTACTTTACAGCGTCTTTCTTTTAATATATACTAGTGTGAACAAGCTATCTTCAAGATAGCATGTCTTACATTGGTTTGATATCATTGTATTGTATATATATATATATATATATATATATATATATGTAATAAAAATATGCAACAAGGGTATACAGAAGTAATGCAGTACAATCGTTTCACGTAATTCCATTTAATTGAACAATGCAATCATTACATCAATTTAAATGCAGAGCAATCCTCAGCTGCACAAAGAGATAGAATTTAATTAAATTAAATCAGATGGACACATTAGTATAATTTTACATTAAATCTCCAAGAAGGTAAGGAGATTTACAGAGAACATGCTGTCTTCACTTCAGCTTAGAAGCTACTTAGGTATCAGGAAGAAAGACTTGTTACAGATTTTGCTTGTCACTGTTTTATGGGTCAGTTTTAATTTATAGACTAGTTATCAAATATTTGTATATCTAAGGCCAAAAGAGCAAGGAGTAGTGCCTGTTAGGAAGTGGGATGAGGGAATCAACAGAAATCATAGTGGGTATAGTCATAAAAAACTATCAAGATTATTTTGAAGCAGTATCATAAGATTTGGTAAAGGAAATCTGAAATCAAGATTTTAGTAGCCAATTAAAGGGGCAGGCCGCTATTAGACCATTTAAAATGAAACAGGGGAAATCTTATGTGGTACTATAGTTAAAAATTTGAAACATTTTAAACAATATTTCCATATTGTATAAAGTTAAAATTTAGGGTTATTCAGAAGAATATTAAAACAAAAGGATGAAAAGATTTTTTTGAATACTTTTGAGTATATACCAAACTTTTACCACATTAGAGGGAGGAAAAGAAGTTATCTCATAATAGCTTAATATTTATACTTATTATATACTTAAATACGAACTTATCAGATTGTATCTATGAAGATTGATCAATTAGTATATACTGGTATTTAATAAAGGTGTACTGAGGTAAGAGAGCATGCTAACTATATATTAATTAAATTATAATCTAAGCAGTTTATTTTAAGTAGTGAATATACCAGTATTGTTTTGTATATGCTCAGTATGAATTTATAGAGGTACAAAATTAGATTCATTTTATAAATAAATAAAGGCTATTTTAAAATAATAGATAATAAAATAATCAGGTAGGGCAGAACACCATTTTCTCCTAACCACTCAGTTGAAGTCGACTCTCGGTCACTCGTTGGATCAGTGTCCTCCAGTCAGTTCTATCCTGGGCCGCTTCTTTCAGACTGGCTATGTCCATTCCGGTATCACTCTTGATGGTGTCAAGCAAGCAGGTTCTCGGTTGGATTCTTCCTCTCTTGCCACTGACCATTCCGAGCATGATGTCCTTCTCCAGGGATTTTCTCCGCATAATATGACCGAAATATGCCAATCTATGCTTGGTGATCCTAGCTTCTAGCAACATTTCCGACCTTATCTGCTTAAGAACTTCTCCATTGGTGAGCCTCGCTGTCAATGGAATCCGTAAAAGTCTTCTCCAACACCAAAGCTTAAATGCATTAATTCTCTTCTGGTCAGCTTTCTTTAGTGTCCATGTCTCGCATCCATATGTTGCTATTGGGAAGACAATTGCATTCACCAATCTGCATTTGGTAGCGAGTCTGATGTCTCTACTCTTCCAGACCCTGCTCATGCTGACCATTGCCTCTCTGCCTAGTACTATCCGCCGTCTTATTTCTGGAGTGCAGTCACAATCTTGATTTATTTTGGAGCCAAGGAAGATGAAATCATCAACCACTTCATTCTCTTCATTATCGATCATGATGCTGATGTTTGTCATGGCTGATGTTGACATGATCTTTGTTTTCTTAACATTGAGGTACAGCCTAAATTTCTCACTCTCTTTCTTGACCAGCAGGACAAGATCCTCCAGATCCTTACCACTCTCCGCCAGCAGGGTTATATCATCTGCATAGCGAAGGTTATTAATATTTCTTCCTCCAATCCTAACTCCAATGCTGCTATCCTCCAGGCCTGCATTCCTCATGACCTTTTCAGTGTACATGTTGAAGGCTGCTGGTGACAGGATGCAACCTTGCCGATATCTTAATCACTAACAACATGACAAAGTAAATATACCTTATTGACATCATTAGAGAAGGTTTAAAGAAAATGTATAATAATTTAAGTATACTAAACTAAAATTAAATCTTTATTTATTAAGCTAGGATCAATAAAGACTGATACCTGGTATTATCTAAAGGAATATTGATGTTATAGGGCATACTAATTCCATACTAAATTTTAAAACTAAGAAATATATTATAAGCTTTAGAAGATATTATTCTTACTCCATACATAATATTTATAGTTTCTTAGGGGTACTTAATTTGAAAGGCTACTTATATAAAGGCCTATATAAATATTAAGATCAGGAGGGCAGAACACTTTAAAATCATTAGGTAGGGTAGAACACCATAGAAAAGTACATAAAATAGCTTAATCACTAAAAATAATGATGAAGTATATACACAACTTAGTAACATCAATAGAGAAGATTTATAGAAAATGTATACAATTCAAGTATTTAAAACTAAAAATAGTTTATTTACTTATTCAGCTTTTATCTCTAAAGACTGTTACCCTGTATTAGCTAAAGTAATAATGTTGTAGGACATGCTCACTATATACTAATTTTGAGCAAAGAAGTTTCTAATAGGTTTTAAATTTCAAGATCAATAAAGTGCTACTTTCTAAAATATTTAAAGGTACAGGTGACACTATGTACATATGATACCCTAAGGTCTAATCAATTATTAATCAGGTTGCCCTTATCTTTTTGCTTAAAAATTTCATGTTTCCATAGAGAACAGCTCACACCCATATCTGCTATTTCCTTCAATTTCCAAATTTTACTGGATAATAACGTACAAATTGCTTTATACTTAAGTTTAAAGGATGACAGGTAGTTGTATAGACGCCGTTTCATATTAATCAAACAACTGATATATATAAAATCATTAGTTGTAGTTTTTATTGTACAGTTATATATCACGTTCTGGGTAAGATGTAAGCAGAAAGCGAATTGTACTTTAACATCCTCTCCAATCTGCATATCTAACCTCTCTTCCACTGAGGAAATTTTCAATAATCACGCACCATATTACACACAAGCACTTGCTGCTAGTGGCATTTTCCAACAAATAGAATACATCCATAACACCAAGCTCAAACAATATATATTTCAAATCACATCTCAAACACCCACCAACCATCATAACGACCAACCACACACACTCATTGATGGAACCCAGGAAGGTCTTACACCAAGGCAACCTAGATCCCACATACATACATTTAACACTAGGTCAAAAACTAAAACAACTAAAACAGCTAATAACAAAAGGCTTCACTGCCCACATACATTCTACAAAAGTATAGATAGCACTTCTTTATCTAAAAACTTTGATAGCACTACATCCAGACACTCTAAAATAAGTGGCAGATGCGCCATTCTGTGGTACATACCCCCATTCTCACTTAACTTTAAGAACTTAGCTGAATCCTTCTTTAAAATACTAGACTCTAACTTCCTTCAGAAACATAAATATCATTCTATCTTTATTAGATCCACTCTGAAACTATCTTATTCTGCCCCACCCAATTTTGAATCTATTGTAGCAGCCTCTAATAAGCACTTTACTATCAAAACTCACATAATTACAACTCTAGTCATAAGAACACTCAACATATACACAGCTCCAGCACAGATGCCCTTACATTAGACCACAACCACAACCCAACCCATCCTACTGACACTGCCCAGAACACCACCACAATTTCTACCACTCTTACAAATAGTACAATTAATAACAACAATAGTAATAATAACAATGACATTAATGATAATGTTAATAATACTAATAATCTAGAATCTTCGACCCCCTTCTCTAACCTCTCCTCTGATAATATTACCTCCTCCATTCCTGAACACATTCCCCAAAATTCACTTAATTGTACCTGCCATCCTGGAATCATCTGCCTGTTACAAACCCATTGCAGAAGATATAATGTAATTTATAAATGCACTGTCCTTAATATATTACACAACTCTACAGCCATATACATAGGATCAACCCAAAATTTTAAGCAGCGATATGCCGCTCACCTCCATTCTTTTAGATATGATAAACATAGTAAATCTACAGCACTCGCCAACCATATACATCATCTCAAAAATACAAATATACCCTACTGGATTTAGGGCATCCCTACAGAGGTCAACGCTCAACCAGCTAGCTTTGCCTGAAGGAGGCACTTCACATATTAAAGCACAACTATCCAACACTGCTAAATAAACATAATGAGGCACTAAGCACATGCAACCACCACTTTTTTCACACATTCAAATTCTTCCACAAATCCAAATGCCTAAATGACCATACAGCATATTTCCACAGTACCCCTTAGGTAATCCCAATAACCTTATAAATGTGTGTATGTATATATGTATGCAAGGTATATATACCTGCGTGTATAGGGGCGATAATACTTACAATTACATGTATGTATGGGTCTACATATACATATGAGTACGTGTTGTATGTGTAGGTGTTGATATGTATAAATATCTATATTAATATATGCATGTGTATACCTGTTTATATATATATATTCTTCTACTACTAAGCATAGACCAGTCCTCTAACCAACCTAACCTATATTCTCAAATTCTTCATTCCACCAATTTACTACTCTTACCCCCCTCTCTCAGCCCCTCACTTAGGCTCTATCACTACCTTCCTGACAATCCTTTACTCTTTACACTCCCATACCTATCTCTCTCTATCACCAATCAACCCCCATTCCTTCTATCTGACACTCTTTACACTTTACCCTATCATCTTTTTACACTCTCATATCTTTCTCCCTTTATCACCCCACCTCCCTATTCCTACTATCAATTTATCTTTTATATACTGACCACTAACCAGTATATTTTCCCCTCTTCATCTCTTTATTATCTCTCTCCCCACTTTTTTTTCTTTTTTCTTTTCTTTGTTCCTATCCTCCTGGTTTTGATTTGATGTTACAAATACATTACCAACTTTTAAGTCACTTTAAATAAAACCCTCAATTTAATAACAATGTGTACAAACTCTATACTTGGAGTGACCAACTTTAAATATTATTGGAACTTACTCACAAGGTACTGGACTCTTATATGTATACCATTCTGCCCAAATAATGGATCTACAGATGCAACATCCCTACATATCTCATGTCTATTTTCATTCCTCCACTCTTTGTTTCATATCTATGGCTTAACCATTTTCTTACACTGTCTTGCAGTGTTTCTACAGCTGGATGCCCTTCCTTATGCCAACAAGTCAGAGCATAGTGGGTGCTTTTTATGTACCACTGGCACAGGAGCCAGAGGAGCTGGCGTTGATCACAATTGGATGATGCTTTTTACATGCCACCAGTACAGAATTCAGTCAAAGCGGCACTGGCATTGTCCACGTCCGGATGGTGCTTTTTACATGCTACCAGCAAGGGGTTTACAACTACAATTTCCATTTGATCTAATTTTGATATTGCTGTTGATGTTTATGTACTTGACTCAATAGATCTCCTCAAGCATGGCATGTCACCCTACGATCCAAAGTACTTTTGAGTGGGCTGGTTATGCGACACTGGTGTAGGTTACAGCTGTGGACTCATTTTATTTGCTGGGTCTTCTCAGTTACAGCATACCTCCAAAGGTCTTGGTCTTTTGTCACTGCCTCTGTGAGGCCCAATGTTCAAACGTCATACTTCGCCACCTCATCTCATATCTTCCTGGGTCTACCTCTACCCCGGATTCCTTCCACTGTTTGGGAGTGGCACTTCTTCACGCAGCTCTCCTTGTCCATCTGTAGTACATGACCATACCAATGCAAACGTCTCTCTTGCATGCCATATCCAATACTTCTTATGTCTAACATATCTCTCAGGGAGCTTACACACTGTTATGTGTTCACACTGGCATTACACATCCAGTGGATCATGGTAGCTTCATTTCTTTCAAGCCTACACATGTCTTCAGCAGCCATGAAGTATGGCAGTTCGCACACATGCATCATACAATCTACCTTTCACTCTGAGTGAGAGACCCTTTGTCACCAGTAGGGGTAGAAGCTTTCTGAACTTTGCCCAGGCTATTCTTATTCTAGTGGCAACACTCTCTGAGCATCCACTCCCCACTACAGACTTGGTCACCTAGATAGTAGAAGCTATCAACTACTTCTAGTTTCTTCCCCTGGCATGTGATGGAATCTGATTTCTGAGCATCTGTGGTGTTGATTGCCCCTGTGCATCTGCTGCATGTGAAAGCTATCTTCCTGGTTAATCTCCCTTTCATGTTGCTGCACCGCATATGTGTCC
>NW_021834806.1:0-2500 GCF_006345805.1 Octopus sinensis
TTAAAGAGAATAGGGAATGGCAAGAGAACTAGAGACCCTGGGTTGCTATAGCTGTTTCTGCTGATTACACACACACACATACATTTATATTATATATATATATATATATATATATATATATATATATATATATATATATAATATATATAAATACATATGTATGTATATGTATATACATATACATAAATATACATATATATATGTGTATGTATCTGTATATATATGTATGTGATCACGTGATCACGTGACCGACCAGACCATCAGATGTTGTTACACATCGCTGGTCACAATGCGTTCGCATTGTTTTCGCCTTCGAATGACGCCACCCCGCTGGCTAAGCGAGCAGGCCAACAGAAGAAAGAGTGGGAGAAAGAGTGGTGAAAGAGTACAGCAGGTATCACCACACCCTGCCGGAGCCTCGTTACATTATTCGATAGTCAAGATAAAACTCTGAGTTTCAGATGCCGAAGTGGAAATCCACAACACCATCTCTTCGGTTATCTGGCTATTTGAAAACGCTATGAAAAAATACCGTTATATAAAGGGAAATTACTGTGTTATAACTCTGCTTGCCTGCGTACTTATACATCGCTCGCATTTTTCGTCATAAAAATTATATAAAAATACATAAATTTCTGTTACGTTTTTGGTCCCCTAAAGAAAACAAATAGAACATGCTTTCTATGTTATGTCCCAAGAAGATTTTATATATTTTTATATACTTTTTATGTATTTTTATATAATTTTTATGACGAAAAATGCGAGCGATGTATAAGTACGCAGGCAAGCAGAGTTATAACACAGTAATTTCCCTTTATATAACGGTATTTTTTCATAGCGTTTTTAAATAGCCAGATAACCGAAGAGATGGTGTTGTGGATTTCCACTTCGGCATCTGAAACTCAGAGTTTTATCTTGACTATCGAGTAATGTAACATATTATTGTATAGATACATTTCCTCTATTTACATAATATTGAGGTCTCTTTCTTTCTTTTGTTATCTTACCGTTTTACCAATATATATATATATATATATATATATATATATATATATATATATATATATACGACGGGCTTCTTTCAGTTTCCGTCTGCTAAATGCACTCACAAGTGTTGGGTCTGATAGAGGCTATAGTAGAAGACAATTGCCAAAGGTGCCACGCAGTGGAACTCGACCCAGAAACATGAGGTTGGTAAACAAGCTACTTACCACACAGCCACGTCTACGCCTAATATATATTATATTATATATATATATATATATATATATATATATATATTATTACATATATATTATATAGTAAATCATATTTACATATAGTAAATCCCAAAAATAACAAACACAAAAACACAACAATGCGAGAATGTGGTACATGTAAGGATTAAGCAGACGCTCAAGGAAGTAAATAAAGCTGGTTTAACGTTTCGAGCAGACGCTCTTCTTCAAAAAAAGAGGAGAGTCGAATAGAAGGGAAAACGGAGGAAGAAAATCACCAACGATTCTCATGAGCTTTATGTTCTTGCCAGTTTTTGATAGAAGTTATAACTTCTGATATTGGAATCTGTCTGAACCTCTCTCTGTCTCTCCTCCTCCCACACAAACACTTGTTTTTCTAGCACAAGATATACAGTTACGCGAGCGCGCACACGCACATACATATATATTGCATACATACACACAATGCACACATGCATATATATAGGCGTAGGGGTGGCTGTGTGGTAAGTAGCTTGCTTACCAACCACATGGTTCCGGGTTCAGTCCCACTGCGTGATACCTTGAGTGTCTTCTACTATAGTCTCGAGCCGACCAAAGCCTTGTGAGTGGATTTGGTAGACGGAAACTGAAAGAAGCCTGACGTATATATATATATATGTGCGTGTTGACAACCGATGCTGGTGTGTTTACGTCCCCGTAACTTAGCGGTTCGGCAAAAGAGACCGATACAATAAGTACTAGGCTTACAAAGAATAAGTCCTGGGGTCGATTTGATCGATTAAAGGCGGTGCTCCAGCACATGACTGAAACAAGTAAAAGAGTAAAAGAGAGAGAGAGAGAGAGAGAGAGAGAGAGAGAGTATATATTTATGTACATATACATATATATGAATAGATGCATAGACTTTCAGTCATACAGTCATTCATACATGTATATATATACATATTGTGATGTAATACAGAATAAAATGAATCAACTTGAGTTGCAAAAAATGATGATGATAATGATAATGATGATGACGACTACGACGACGTCGATGATGTTAAGGCTGGCCATCACCTTCATATGTATAAAGTGTATTACAATTATGGAAAACCTTCAAATAATAATGGTTGTCACTCTTTGTCCCTGCCATGATAAATTCGGAAGCTAATTCAATTGTTTTGAAGTTCTTCGAAGATAATTTCATGCCTTTGGAGATAAACTACGTCTATTTTTCAGTAAATTGGTCCGTTTCTGACAATGACTGAATGCCTTATGCTTCTGGTCTTCAAAATGAA
>NW_021834806.1:7500-10000 GCF_006345805.1 Octopus sinensis
ACATCCCTAGTACACTCAATACTTTACTTCACTAACACAATTCGAGGACTACAGAAGCATACATCATTTGCTGGGGTGTTTCATTTTTGGTGAACACTCCCCGACTGATAAAGGCACTCAAAATTCACAAAATTATTAAAAGTAAAAGACAACCAGTTTTTTTAATACTTACAAGCACCAAACTGCGCACCAAAAATGCAACTTCAGTAGTCCAAAAGAGTAACTACTTACTTTAGTTGTGGCACCTGCATCAATCTCACTGGGATTTCAGTGTGCGAATTTAAATCATGAAAAATATTTACCATAAAAGACGTTTCACTTGTGCATCAAGAAATTTAATTTGCTATTAAATCCAATGGGTGTGATAAAGATTACCTAAGATAAATAGGATATAACTCTGAGGCACAAAATGACTAATCACCGTCAACAGATAAGAGACCACACTACCAGAAGAAATATACATGTTACTAAACAGATCTATACTAGATCTATATACAAAACCAAACATCTCAAATACAAAAATTTTGTCTTTATATTAATATATCGGGAACACTCTAGCTCAATTCCGATTACATAAGGAAAATACGCTTATTAATAAACATAAACAAAAGCTTAATACTCTATAACGACATGATAGAATGAGGAAATACAGTATATTGGGCTCAACTAAGCAAAAGTAAAAAATGTAAATCAAAAGTTGAGGTAACAAGCTTCTTCCTAAATTACGGTATGATTACGTTTTTTTTTTTGACACGGCTAGCATCAACCTAAATTGACGAATTGGATTATGATTTTGGTTAAAATCGGACACTGAGAATAAAAGAGAAAACAAGTGATGCTGTTAAGCATTCAACTCATCGAACGTCAGAAAAAAAAAAGTGATGTCTTAAGATAGTCACTCAACTGGAACGCTAAACTGCTGTCAGCCATAAGCAACTGACGTCCACAGACAGTCAATCAACGCTGGGCTGTTGTCGGGAAGTAACAAATGGCCATAACAGATGATAAGCAAATGACGTCCTCAAGCAGTTAGCTAACCTGAACGCTAGGCCAGGGGCGGACAAAAGCAAATAATGTTTTGGAGTAAGTATTCAATCAGGACTTGCACTTTTGGCTTGAAAACTACATATGCAAGGCAATGGCTGTTTTTAAATAATTCCACATTCGAACGAGTAAAGCAAACGATGAACATGACAAATCACGCATTTTTTTTTTTCTTACACTTTAAAATCTTCCTCATGTCACAATTCATAGCCAGGAAACTTATTGAGCTCTTAAATTTCTGTCATGCATTATTGTTATGAAATTTATCGAACAATTGAACTGTCATTATTTCTTGTTCCTGCGAAACTTATGGAACGCATAAATTTTGTTATGAAACCTATAAAACATTTAATATTTTGAACATGTTTTATCGCTATAAAATTTTTCTCTTGTGCATTCTCCTTCAAATTTTCGTCTTACTCTTAACTTACCAAAGACAAACAAAAAGTTGTGAAACCGGTGTAGTATAGTATTAGAAATTAAAAAAAGAAATGCTAAAATTCATTTGAAGACCATGCGTATTTTCAACTCCAAAACTATTTTTTTTATATCCTACGTGGAAGTAAACCACTTTTATCCAATACACACACGCACTCAAACAGACTATCACGTACACAGACATGAACATACACGTTCACATACACACATACAAACGAAATGCATACATACATGTGTGTGTGTGTGTGTGTGTTTGTGTGTGTGTACGTTTATGTGTGCGTTCGGTTTTGCAAACAGGAGAAAGAGAACTGTATGTATGTGTGTGTAAGTATGTTTAATAGTACTTATACTTTATGTATAAGGAAAGTATAAATACGATTATGTGCATAAATCCATACCCTTGATTCACCTGAAATCGAGAAAGATATATTAGCCATTATCAGTCAGGCGACTCCATAAAGTTTACCCTCATTGTCACACAAATTCGTTTATGATCCGTTACAGGCTTTAATGGGCATACAAAGTAATATAACAGTAATGTCATCTGGTTCAAACCCTACACATTTAGTTACTTTTGAAGTCCTGTCCTTTATTACAATACCATATGCCACTCACTGAAAATTAGAGTACTAAACATACATCTACAGATATCGAACTTGGCACGACAAAGTTCTACTTTCAAAGCAGTAACATTGAATTTCTTTCGTATTCTGAAGAGAATTATGTAACTAGATTAAGGTAAATATATATTTATATATGTGTGCGTAGATGCATCATAGGCGTCGCCGAGATTTAGAGCGTGGGGGTTCTTGAGTATGAAAATGGATCTACCACCAGCACTTAATCTGTGAATAACAGTGAAATAGAATAAGTGTTCGATAATAATTATATTTGTGTGAAGCTGTGGGTCTTTAAACCGAACCTGTCGACCCCGCTCTCGCGACTATGTATGAAAATACAGAGTATGCTGCAACGTAGATAGTATACACATAACATACTTACAAGCACACTTGCACAC
>NW_021834806.1:17500-35000 GCF_006345805.1 Octopus sinensis
AACCAGTGTTACCTGCCCTATATATATATAGAAGTAAAGACCAGAATAGGATACAAAGAGTTTGTGATAAAACAAACAAGGTGAACAAGACCGACAAATATCAAGGAACGATGTTTGTAAAAGCCACAACCCATTGAGAACTAGCCCGAAGATTTGGGAAAGCTCTGGATCGTTGAAAAGCCAGGGAGCTCCATCAGATTACAATTATGTAGGACGTACCTCTTTGAGAATACTACATGAACCAATGATAATTGCACGGTGTGTAAGATTAACCATGGCATTAATTGTAGAACTCGAAATGTAGTCTGCAGCTTAAGGTGCTTAGAGTGTGCTTGCAAAGACAAGAACATGATATTAAAAGGTGAGACATCTAAAAGCATTGCGGAGAGACTAAATAGACATTTGAGACAATATGACGGCAAAAAACACTCCTCCATAGTCTACAAAGATGCCAAAGGCCAACATGGAGGCACACTGGGTCAACATTTTATCCAAGCACACGAAATACCCAACACTCAGACAAATACAGCAATACGTCCTCATAAATGAAACATCCCTAATACTAAATAGGAAATATACGTAGAAGGTAGTCATACCCCAATACCAACAGTTTATATATACACAGGTAGAGTTGTTAGTAGGCTGTTATGTAGATGTGTGTGTGTGTGTGTGTGTGTGTAAAAATGGATATGTAAGTAAACAGATAGATAAATAGATAGATAGATAGGTTCTTAGGGTGAATTTTAGAAAACCTGGCCTGATACGAAAAAGAAAATGAATAAAAATCCCCTCGGAGAATTCAAAAGCGTGCAAATAAGTTCCGTAGATATCAATATGTCAATATAGGGGTTATAAACTTGCAAATATCTTATAATGTTGTCATTACTACTTTGTCGAACGTTTTAGTAGAGATATAACGAGAGAGAGAGAGAGTAAAGAAGAAAGACAGGGGTGAAAGAGAGAGTCAGAGGACAGTGAAAGAGATGTGCGTTTCTTAGAGTGAGACAATAAGTTTCATATGGGAATTTGAATATGCAAATAGAGAAATCTTTAATTAGGAAATAGATATATCATTTAAGACGCCATTTCCACCAATGGCGACAATTGGAGCAGAGGATTGTCACATTCATTTATATTTGTTATTTTAATAAATTCTACCCTTCTACTCTCTTTATATCCGCTCCCTCCCACCCCTCTCTCTCTCTCTCTCTCTTTCTCTCTCTCTCTTTCTCTCTCTTTCTTCTTTTCTTTATCGCCCCTTCTCTTTCGTTCACCCCCCCTCTCGCTCTTTCACCCGCCTTTATAATGAGTGTAATATTAAACTAATTTTAAAATAAAACAAACTGCTAAACCATTTAACTGCCAAGTGTTACAGCATCGTATTTCAGAATATTTAGCCAACTGTTGCGCGCCAGAAAATATGTTAGTTTGCAATTTTTGCATTGCTACGAAATGTACCAGCCATTTAAACAGATTTTTGCTTATGTACGTCATGTTAAAAGACTGCATATAACTTCGCACACACAAACACACACGAAGGTGGCGGGTATGTCTGTACCAGCGTTTATCGCGTTTCAGTGCAGAATCCGTTGGTTATTTTATTTGTTGCGGCCGTCATGATATCCGAGCCGACAACGTCGCGCCGTCTGACATTCTAGGTCTATCACAGTTAACCGAGTCCCAATGACTATATTTCTCGCGGCAAGGACACTGGTGACTACTATTACTGCGGAAGGCGGCGAGCTGGCAGAAACGTTAGCACGCCGGGCGAAATGTGTGGCCGCATTTCGTCTGCCGTTACGTTCTCAGTTCAAATTCCGCCGAGGTCGACTTTGCCTTTCATCCTTTCGGGGTCGATAAATAAAGTACCAGTTTCGCACTGGGGTCGATGTAATCGACTTAATCCCTTTTTCTGTTCTTGTTTGTCCCTTTTGTGTTTAGCCCCTTGTGGGTAGTAAAGAAATATATACATTTATTTGTGAAGGCGCGTGGCTTTGTGGTTAACTTATTCGGCTCATGATCGTAAGGTCATGAGTTCAATTCCCAGCGGCGCATTGTATCCTTTATTTCACGTTACTCCAGTTTACTCAGCTAGCAAAAATGAATAGTACCAAAAATGAGTAGTTCCTGTATTTCAAAGGGCCAGCCTTGTCACATTCTGTGTTACGCTGGATCTCCTGATAGCTACGTAAAGAGTACACCTGTCTGTGGAGTACTCAACCACTTGCACGTTAATTTCACGAGCACGCTATTCTGTTGATTGAATCAACTAGAACCATCGTCGTCGTAAGCGACGGAGTACCAATAGTAAATATTTATATAGATATATCTTCTTGGGACACAAGGTTATGTTTCTAGTACTCAGTGCAATGAAATAAGTTGTGTGATGCCTTCGTAAGTTAAAGCAAATGTAGGCAGAATTAATAGAAAAGGATCGCTTTTATACGAAGCCAGTAAAGTGTGGGAGCTAACACCGGGAAGTAATGAAAGGAGCCGCCCCCCTACTACAGCCACCACAAAAAAGACTAAGAATTCTTTCTCTCGGTATTCTTCTTCTTTCTTGAGACAGCATTCACCCGGGGTGGGTTGAGCTGGCTTCATTCATCCTCAATGCTGCATCTCTCACAAACGCCGACCAGACCTGGCGATTTGAGGCTAACTACTGCGTGATCTCCAACCACTCCTTATTCCAGCGGCGAATGCCGTAGATATGGGGGCCTAGGTTGGGTTCCAGATCAGCCGTGACTGTCATCAGCCAGGTTTTTTGTTCGCCAATCCTGAAGGGGAGCTGAGGCAATTGCTTCGTAGATGAATTCTCTCGGTATTGAGTAACTATGATGAGGCTTCTTTTGTTGTTGGACTCTAATGAAGGTAGTACATCAGTTATTTTTAATGTATTGCAACGAGTACTAGAAACACAAGCTTGTATCTGAATATGTTGCGTATGTGTGTGTGTTTGTGTGTGTGTGTGTGTGTGTTTGTGTGTGTGTGTGTGTGTGTGATGGACTTTCCTATCGAAGACGACGTATCAGTGTTCAACATTTGCCGGAAGACCTGCACAAAATGATTTGTTTATAGCGATCAAAAGTATGTGCTGTACATTGGTCCACTCTCTCCATCAAATCGACGTTGCCTGAACAGGTGCACGATGTACCACGCGTCAGGTATTGAAGTGATAGCAGTGACGTGAGACGAAGAGTTTTGCTCCAAGTCAAATTTTGCCAAAAGGTTGGCGATACCTGCTCAGAGACCTACGCAGAATGTGTGTGTACATGTGTCTTTACATTATATCATATATTTAAACCCATCAGTGGACTACAGTAGTCAATACATCCTTCCTCTTTTCAGATATATATATATATATATATATATATATATATAATATATATATATATATATATATATATATATATATAATGTTTAGAGCATTGCACTCACGATCTTGAGATTGTGGTTTCAGTTCCTAAACCAGATGGTGCGTTGTGACTTGGAACAAAACACTTCGTCTCACGTCTCTGCGATCACTTCGATACCTGTCGCGTGGTATATCGTGCACCTGTTCAGGCAACGTCGATTTGATGGAGAGAGTGGACTGCTACTCTAGGCCGATGAAGGACAACGATCCTGAAACACGGTGTCCCTAGATGCAGTTCCGGCGGCCGGGGGTGTTTGTCTCCCCTTCGTATATGTATATAAGGACACAGGGAAAAAAATGTGTCAAAGCTATCAGGAGGCGTTCGATGCTTCCTAGGGCTATACAGCGGTGGTGTACCCCCTACTGTCACTTTCTTGTTAGATTGACAGTATACAACCATTCTATCGCCCCACCACCGTACATGTCTCTACGAGAGATTTAGAAATTCAATATTTCTTATTATATATATATATATATATATATATATATATATAATATATATATATATATAGATATATATATATATATATATATATATATAAATAATAAATATTAGGGAATATATCCAAATTTACAGGGAAAAAAATCAGATTTAGGATTAAATCCAATTTTATAGTAAAATATTATAAAATATTATTTGAGACAAAACCACTATTTTGCAAAACAAACAAGGAAAGACTTAATCAATACATAAATTTAATAAATAGTCAAAAAACCGCCACTACAATCGTTTCTTGTCTTGATCGACAATCTTCAGGTGGACTTCCAATCTAAAAAATCAAAATTTAAAATATAAAAATAATACTTTTAAATAATTAAAGTATAAATGAAAAAATATAAGTATATAATCCATATATAACCTATATATAATCCATATCGAAAATATAGACTAATTACCACGAATTCCCTAAAAAAACCATGATAAAACAAAACTCTTAAAAACATATAACGATAAAATCTCCCTTTGCTAAACTCTATAACAAACCTATAAAGTAAACCCCCTAACCTAAACATTCACACACAAATACACACACGTAAACCACAGACTCACGACTTATACACATACCTATACTAACTTATAAACCTCAATATACACCAAAACCCACTCCCTCCCCACACAGACAAATTAACACATACATCCCAAAACCTAAATAACAAACCCATATACACATTCACACACAAAACACACACTCACACGCAAAACACTCACACACAAAAGATACATATACTCCCTCACATATACGCCTATACATACTCACTAAAACTCGACATATACAACAATACTTACACACCCACAAAAAACATTATATACATTTATGAGCTTTAACTCACCTTAGCATCTCTAACAAACAACTTGCAGTAACCCAATCCCATTCTCTATGCCTACCTCACTACTACACTATTCCATTCACATTCCAAGCAACGCTAGTCCACCACCCGGTTATTCACGTGGCAAAACGAACACCACTCAAAAATTATGAATGAAACAATGTAAAAAAATAACCAACACCTAAAATAGACAAAATACCACGAATTACCTAAAAAAAAAAAAAAAACCATGATAAACCAAAACTCATAAAAGCATATAACGATAAAATCTCCCTTTGCTAAACCCTATAACAAACTTATATAGCAATCCCCCTAACCTAAACATTCACACACAAAAAACCCACACGTAAACCACAGACCCAAGACTTATACACAAACCTATACTAACTTATAAACCTCAATATACACCAAAAACCACTCCCTCCCCACACAGACAAATTAACACATACATCCCAAATCCTAAATAACAAACCCAAATACACATTCACACACAAAACACACACTCACACGCAAAACACTCACACACAAAAGATACATATACTCCCTCACATATACGCATATACATACTCACTAAAACTCGATATATACAACAATATTTACACCCACACTCATACAGATAAATAAATTAATTATACAATAAAAACTCACAACCATCTCATTGATTAAGTCTTTCCTTGTTTGTTTTGCAAAATAGTGGTTTTGTCTCAAATAATATTTTATATATATATATATATATATATGGCCCAGAGCAAGCTATAAGAAGTTACACAAGCACTCAGCTCGGAGTTCACTGCTTCTTATAGCAGAAACATTTGTAAGCTATTGTAGATGATTAAATGACTCTTGTTCTCGTAACTAATACATCTGGCTGAGTGTGTTGTGTGTGTGTGTGTATGTGTGTGTGTGCGCGCGCGCCTGCATGTGTGTGTGTATGTGTGTGTTTGTGTGTGAGTGTGTGTTTGTGTGTGCGTGCGTGCATAAAACACATATCAAGTAGAATAAGACAGTAGCTAGAAATTCCTGGTGACGGAACGGAAATGAGATGATGCAATATTCTTGCTATTACTTGCAGCGAATTTATTACGCAATGGGTGGGGAAAGCGAAATAATTCTAAACAGAACTCGACACTGCGTCACAGAATCGGTTCAGCGGAGAGAGGTAAGGGCGGGAGATTACATCTTACCGAATTAAAGCTAGTTGTATTTCGATTGTGAAACACTTAAGGATTAAAATCGTTTAATAAAATTATTGAAGTGAAAACAAACTTTAGAAGTTAACATGTAGATAATTTTTAAGTAAATGTTCAAATGTTATTAAAACGAACAAAACAAAGGAAACAAAAACATGGTAAAAAACAACACTCGATCCCCTTAAAAAATTAAAAAGTATTTTCTCACAAGAATCGTGAGATTTTTGTTTGATAGGCGGGAAAATCCTTCAACTAGAACAGAAACTACACGAAAATATTTTTGCACCGTTGCGATTAAGAAAAAAAACAGCCATTGGAATGCAGACGGGGGGGGGGTAGCTCACATTACACCGCAAGAAGCATAGCGTCGGTCTCTGGTGCATATATTCGTCTCTGGACGCGACGCTGGTCTGTCCCAAGATTACTCATTTTTACCAGCTGATTGGACTGGTGCAACGTAAAATGAAATTCTTTGCTTAAGAACACAATGTATCACCCGGTCCATGAATCGAAACCACAATATTACGATACCCTTTGCACTTCCACCACACTAGGAGATACACTTAGAGTAAATTTCAACTGTGCCAATAATATAAGGTCTTCCGATAAATTGTCATATCAATCTGTATGTATACGCATTGGTAGATTCGAAGTCAGTAGATTGGTAGCCGGTAAATTTACAATACGTTGTCAATGATTTTAACCCTTTGCTTGTCTTATATATGTGTACCACATGTGATATACAAGACGTTTCCCATGTGTTCATGTATCATATATAAAACACATTCCCATTTTTATTTTCAACCACCAGAGTAACTTGGGATTTCAAGAAATAAAAGCTTTATATTAGAATCTATAAAACAGCGGATAACTATGAGTCTAAGAAGCAC
The DNA here is from genome assembly GCF_006345805.1 of Octopus sinensis. Taxonomy (NCBI): domain Eukaryota; kingdom Metazoa; phylum Mollusca; class Cephalopoda; order Octopoda; family Octopodidae; genus Octopus; species Octopus sinensis. Next base: position 24,325 of record NW_021834806.1, read on the forward strand.
GAACGTTTAGGACAAACTTATGCAAACGCTTAAAACAGACAAAGAGTTAAATGCAATGATAGCAATTTGCGTTTGACAGAATTGACGGCCTCTATAAGTAAACTGAAGAGGGACTTATCTCAATAATATTGTTAATATAATGTCAATATAAAGATATTCATACTGACAACAATCTGCTTAAGGCCGGGTTTCATGACTGTATCGCTCAAAGAAAATAACAATGAGGAAATCCCACTTTCGAAAGTTTTGCAATAAGAAAGATTTGCTAATTATATCTATTCTGTATAGGTTTCCTTCACATCTCTATAATTCATTGTTTTTCTAACGGACGCAACAAAACGTTGGGACAAGGCTTTAAGCGTTGCAGTTAATTTGGAGGAAATTAGCTTGCTAGAAATACCAACCCAAACAATTTCCAGTCACATTCCACAATCTCTAAGAAAGACATAGCACAATGTGCTCCTACGTGCACTGCCCCTGAGAAAATGCCTGGCTTGTCATGAGTGAAGCGTCTTTGATTATAGATTCCTTCAGCAAAACTGAAGTGAGGTTAAATTCCAGTAACAACAATGGGATACTAGTTAAAGGTTGCTTTTAAAGTTTCATAATGACTTACCCCAACAATGAAGCCAGCACGTGGTCACCTGATGTGCCAGGAATAGCAGCCAATAAATCCCTGAAATTACACTCTACTGCTTAAAACAATAGGAAAGAGTACATTAGATGATGTAGTCCAAGATACCTGACAGAATGGGACGGTTAGAAATGGAATGCTTTTGATCATAAAGGCACTCGATCAGAGCTGACCTACTACTACTACTACTACTCTTTCCATTAAGAAATAACTGTTTCTAATAAAGGCACAAGACTAGCAGCTTTAAGAGAAGATAAGTCGATTGCATCGAACCAGCACTTCATTTCTACTTTATCTTATCAACTCCAATCTCAGAATCGAATCTCAGAACGTAGAGCCAGAACAAATACTGCGACGATTCTGACAGCTATTCCTCATCAACTTACTACATGTACATAGTACATTTTCTTGGTAGGAAAATCACGTTTTATGTGATTTTAGTGTTTCAATATATTTATTGTCTAATCTGTTCGTGAAAGGAGAAAAGGGTTTGTACTTCTGTCAAGACAAATTGAAATTTTCGAAAAAGAAAAAAAAAGCATAGAAAATTTTTTTTTTCGACACTTTGTTTCTATTCCATATGAAAGTTATCGAGGGTGGATAGAGAGGGTGTGGTATGTCACATGTGACATACAAAAGGTGTTTATTGGTGAATAGAGTATGTTAGTAGGTTATAGTATCTGGAAAGTACCCCAAAATACACGTTGTTGAGGTTTAGACCTAGGTTAGCTGGAATAAAGTGAACCTACATTCGAACGCGATGCCGTCGTACTTATACAATATCTCTATCTGAGAGTTTCTACATCATCTGTGTCCTTCGTTCCTTTACGATGGCAAGGAATGAATATTTGAGGAAGATTTAATTGCTATTTCAAGCAGAAAAATATACTTGATTGTATAAAGCCGGATGTATTCATATGTAACAGAACGTTGTCAGATGTGACTTTCTCACCGGTCTCCTTGCTCGATAATCGTCTGCCTCCGATAAAACTGTCGTTTTCCTACAACAAAACTATCGTTTTTCGAAACCCTAACGATTCTGTCAATTCACAAAACTTCAACTAAAGTAAAAATTGTTTCATGTATAGACAAGGCTTCAAATTTAGTGGAGATAAATGATAATCGATACCATCGATGCCGGATTGCACTGGTACATTAAATGATCGACTTTAGTGAGACTTGCACTGTAAACAGAACAAATACCTATTTCTTTACTACCCACAAGGGGCCAAACACAGAGAGGACAAACAAGGACAGACAAACGGATTAAGTCGATTACATCGACTCCAGTGCGTAACTGGTACTTAATTTATCGACCCCGAAAGGATGAAAGGCAAAGTCGACCTCGGCGGAATTTGAACTGAGAACGTAACGGCAGACGAAATACTGCTACGCTTTTCGCCCGGCGTGCTAACGTTTCTGCCAGCTCGCCGCCTTTTTATTTTTTAAAGTAGGCTTTCCCGTACGCGTAGGACTCGAACTTATATCCCTTTGTTAACGTGACTAAATGTGTTACCGATTAGACCAGTGAACCAGTCTGTCCATCACGCAAAATACCATCTACCAAATTTCACTTATTAGGCTTTAGCTGACGCGCGACTAAGATAGAAAAATACATTTCTTTTATTTTTTTCTTCTTTTTGCCTGAAGTGTAATATTTTTAAAGAATATAGAAAGCAGGACGTTGTGATATTGATGCAGTTCTCTAAATCATTAATAATGGTAAAAGAGATTTATCAGTTTCAACAGCTACTTTTGTTTTGGTGAGAAACGAACAGCAATTTGGCGGGGTTTTTTTTTCTCCTAATTTTCGTATGAGAAGTGGGGAAAAGAAATGGGAAAGAGAATTTTGGTGAGAGTGACACTTGTATAGTTCACAGACGGAATTTCATTTCTCCTCAGATTGGCACGACCAAATGTCAACATAAGTACAGGTTTAAGAACACTGTGAAGTTGATGGACACATTTCTGTAGGAAATGTAGAAATACAAAAATATGTAATAAAATGAAACAGGCATAAAAAAAAAATTACACGGTTGATCCGACCCTTAATACTGCTTTTCTCTTATTTCCTATGTGTGACTAATTCTTGAAACATCAGAAAGTACTTGAATAATCAGATGTTAAGTCAAGACTGAGAACTATCATCCATCTCTCTCTCTCTCTCTCCTCTCTCTCTCTCTCTCTCTCTCTCTCTCAGCAAGCCAATGAAAGAACGGAAATGGTGGGTTCCCTTACAAAATATGAGATGTCGTAGATCTGATTCGAAATGATTTGAAAAATAATATAACAAAAAATGAAAACAAGAAGATTTGGAATTTCAATGTTAAATTCTTATATTTTAATGGCCTTCTTGATTTCTTCCTAAATACTTCCTTGTGTGTACATTAGTTTCTTTTTCTTTTCTTTTTTTCTCACATTATCGATGTTGAGACAAAAGAGTAAGCTGACTTCCAAACCCGATGGCCCTTAGGGACTTCACTGAAAATATTTTCTTCGTGTAATTTAGTCGAGAACCTACTATTATTACTTAGTGTAAGTCAATCGAGAACCTACTATTATTTCCTACGCTATACACTCTGAACGACTTAAAAAACGTCACTATTATCCATATTGACGCCTTCACCATTGGTAGGAATCGAACTATGTATACGTGATCCGAATAATTTGCAAAAAAATGTACACGGCTAAAAAAAAATGCTCAGAGGACCAGGATCGGACGATGTTATTAAACCGAGCTTTAGATTAAATCTAGCACTCAGTGATATGAGTGGTCTATCCATCGGGCTTCCGTACTGTTTCCGTCTCCTAGTTTCTGTCTCACTAGGCTTCGATTGGCCCGAATCTACAGTAGAAGACAAGTGCACAGTGAGCATGAAACCTAAATAACATAGTTGAGAAGCGAATCAATTTAACCCTTCAACCATATCTGCACAACACAGCTGAAGTAGAGTAAAGCACTAAAAGCTGAGGGCAACTAATAACGTTCAGCGTCGACAAAGTTTGACAAATGATTTTATAGAGTGAGAAAGCAGGGTAATTAACTTGGGGTAACAAGCAGGAATTGAAACCAGCTCCCCCAAAATTTACTTCTTAGTTTATGCTACTCGACTCCTTTGAATGTTACCAACTATAAATCTAAGTTGCTGGCTGAATTCTTTGACATCCATTTTTCATATCCGGCTCATTAGCTTAACTGAACGTGGACTGGAAGGGTTGTGAATAAAAGGAATACCGGATGGACCCCCTTCCATCGGGCATGAAATTACTTGTCAGTCAATGGACGCTCGGCTAAAGATGGACACTTCTGTATGCGTGCGCGCGCACTCACACACACATAAACACACACACACGCACATACACACGCACAGACACACACACACACACACACGCACACACACACACACACACACATACACAGAGACGTGTTCCCGCTGCAATCATAAGACGATAAGAAAACAGATTAAGGGGAAAAATTGAAATAAAATCTGGCACTGACAGGGACAATTCCCAAATAGACTTCCAGCTGTTGTTAGTCTACTGCTACTGCTGCTACTACTGCTACCAACACCACCACTACCACTACTACCGCTTCTGTTGCTAATGCAGCTAATGATGGTCATAATCATGATGTAGCCCCGTTTCATACATTACAGAGTTGAGGTTCACTTTGTGTCACTCCTACAACCTGTGGCAACCATATTTTACGTCAAAACAACCACATTTCCTCTCTTATCCTACCTTAAGCATAAAACTTGTATTCTAACAAATCTAACTGGCACTATTAATTAAAAGCAACTAAGCGACCTGAGTCAACGGTTTACATGCGACCGCTGGTTGAGTACAGTTCTCATTATTTCATATCGATACAGGCGGCGAGCTGGCAGAACCGTTAGCACGCCGGGCAAAATATTTAGCGGTATTTCGTCCGTCTTTACGTTCTGAGTTCAAATACCACCGAGGTTGACTCTTACTTTCATCCTTTCGGATCGATAAAATAAGTAACAATTGAGCACGGGGAACGATGTAATCGACATTTGTCTCCCTTCAAAATCGCTGACATTATGCCAAAGTGATAAAGGATTATTATATATCGTTAAAGGTGCTATGTTGGCAGAACAGTTAGCACGCCGGACAAAATGCTTAACAGCATTTCTTTCCGCTTTACTTTCTCATTTTAAATGCTGCTGAGGCTGACTTTGCCTTTCATCCTTTAGGGGTTGATAAAATAAGTAGAAGTTCAGCACTGATGCCCATGCAATCAACTAGACCCTCTCCTCGAAATTTCAGGTCATGTGAAGTAGAAAGGGTTATTTCATATAGTTTATATTATAGGCATAAGACCTGAAATTTACATTGACTCCGGTGTGCAACTGGTATTTATTTCATCGACCCTGAAAGGATGAAAGATAAAGCTGATCTCGTCGGAATTTGAACTCAGAACTTAAAGACGGACGAAATGCCGGTAAGATCGCCGCCTTAGAATTATGACATATCGTTAACGATTTCGGTAAAAATATTAAACACTACCATATCCCATTTTGACTCCCGGCCACCCAGTTAATCTTAGAATTTTAACCTAAACGAACGAAAATTATTATTTGCTAAAACGGGTTCATTGTGGCTCAAAGAAAGAAATGTAAGATGTTGAAAGTGGCTTTCCCAGTTGTGAGCCCATTGGAATTGTTATATGATTAATTCGTCATATAACAGATATCATAATAGGACAGACATCAGTAAGAAAGTAGGGAAATGGAAACTAAACAGATCTACATACATAGAAAATCTGTTGGGAAAATACAAAACAATAGAGACATAGAGAGAGAGAGAGGGAGGGGAGGAGAGATGTATGTATGCACACACACACACATATATATATATAGGCATATACACATACATGCACTCACACACACAAGCATATATGTACGTACGTGTACACACATACGTACAGCTATGCACACGGACATGTAGATGGTGGAAGAAAGAAGACTGGAACGGAAATATGTGTCAAGTCCTTAGTACCGAATTTTTCTCTACCATTTCACACCATCTGACCAACCACCTGTGACGACTTCTAACAATGATTCACTTAAAACTGAAAGAAGCAACTGAAAAAGCAATAACTAGGTCCTAATTATTATTATGGGTAAGGATTGTTAGGATGGACGGAAGACTTAAGTGGAGATGATGCGTGGAAGAGATGGCTTGGTGACGATGGAGACGAGATGATGGAGAAGGCATCGAAAATACAAATAGAAGAGATACGCAGATAGAGGAATCTAAATATGGGCATATAGAGCATATATTATATATATGTGTGTGTGTGTGTGTGGTGTGTATATATATATATATATACATATATATATACATCTATATATATATATATACATATATATATATATATACATATATATATATATATATACATATATATATATATATATATACATATATATATATATATATATCTACATATATATAATATATATCATATATATATATATATATATACATATCTATATATATATATAACATATTATACATATATATATATATATACATATATATATATATACATATATATATATATATATATACTATATATATATATATACATATATATATATAATATATATACATCTATATATATATACATATATATATATATATTATAAATATATATAATATATATTAAATATCTATATATATCTATTACATATATATATATATATATATACACTATATATATATATATATATATATATATATATATATATATACATATATATATATATATATACATAATATATATATATATACATATATATATATATATATCATATATATATATATACATATATTATATATATATAATATATATATATATATAATATATATACATATATATATATATATACATATATATATATATATATATATATATATATACAACACATATATATATATATACATATTATATATATACATATACATACTTATATATATATACATATACATATAATACATATATATATATATACATATATATATATACATATATCTACATATATATTATATACATATATACATATACATATATATATATATATACATATACATATATATATATACATATATATACATATATATAATATACATAAATATATATATATAATATAATATATACATATACAAATACATATATAGATAGCTAGATAGATAGATAGAAGATAGATAGATAGATAGATAGATAGATAGATAGATAGATATAGATAGATAGATAGATAGATAGATAGATAGATAGATAGATAGATAGATAGAGATATACATGGTGCATGCAAAGTATTAGCAGAGGCTCCGTGAAGGAAAGAAAGGTAGTTTTACGTTTCAAACAATTTCTTCGTCAGAAACAGGAGACGGAAGAAAGTAAAAATCATGGATTGTTGCCGTTTGCAATTGTATCCCAATATAATGAATGGTGGAAGTATTATTAACCATAGCAAAGAATTAATTTTAGTACCGTTTTTGATGCATAAAAGACGCATGGGTGTATTAGACGACTCCATTTTCAGCACCGCATATTCAGGAGAAAAACGTAGTGTTAGCAACAGCTCTGCGAGTGACTGAAGATTTATTAAATTTTAATCTAGATAACATTATGTCCCCACTCATTAGATTTAGATAATCTTAACACTAAATTCCTCATCTTGGTTTGATCTAGTGTCAAAGTTTACCAAGAAGTTTTCCAAAGAGCTGATATCAAACACCATATAACTACATACTTATAGGATTAGATATATGAAACACGAGAGCGCTTGATTGGCTCTTTTCTAGACTACAACGAATCTATGCAAGCAGAGTCTACGAAATTTTCTGTACAACAGCGACAACAGTCCCCATATCTGTCTGCCGTAGAAAATTTCAACAAACGTGTTCAGATCACATCCTCAAATCCCACTCCCCACTGGACAAAGGTTCCATGCAATGAAATAGTTCAATAATTGAATCATAAAGTGACGAACCCTCCAAGTATCAATCTGTACAATGTGAGTATTTACTGTCTCGAGCAGCTTTGTAGTTATCTAGCGTGGCTCGTAATAAGAAGGGTACAAGCTAGCCTGCTGCTTCTGAGATATATTTTTAGGTACGACCAACAACAACGGGAATATCATTAACAATTGTAACATGGATAACAACATGCTGAGACATATTCAATGACAAAACTCAACATACTTTAAATATCATACCGATTCCTTTCTTTCATGCAAAAGAAAAAAAATACAGTTAAAACAGTTAAAATATATGGGAAGAGACATAACAGATGAAGTGATCCTTACTGTTGTCATTATTGTACAATATTTTTCATGTGTTGTATGGGCATTTTTACAATATTGTCAAGCAATAAAGCGCGTGTGAATCTCACTCACTCTAGTCACGTTCAACTTTATTCAAGTTCTTCGTGGATAAATGATAATGTGAAAAATGTACATAGTTCCCGCTTTTATTCTTTTTCTAAGAAAGTGGGCGGAATTAAATGGTGTGGCCTGTGAAACTTTGTCCACTAGTATCAGTGACGTAGACGATGTGAAATATCTGTAGAATGGAATGATGTAAAAGCTGGGTGGACTGCTGACTCGGCTATTCAGGAGCTCACATATACCCAGGCACTCGTGCGACAAATAGAATTCCATTTTCCTTTTTAAATTTCTCTTTGTCTTTTTTTTTTATTTCTTCAATATGTATTATCAATGGTATCCATCAAAAGGTAATAACATTGAAGAAGGCGGCGGGCTGGCAGAAACGTTAGCACGCCGGGCGAAATGCGTAGCCGTATTTCGTCTGCCGCTACGTTTTGAGTTCAAATTGCGCCGAAGTCGACTTGCCTTTCATCCTTTCGGGGTCGATTAAATAAGTACCAGTTACGCACTGGGGTCGATATAATCGACTTAATCCGTTTGTCTCTCCTTGTTTGTCGCCTCTGTGTTTAGCCCCCTTGTGGGCAGTAAAGAAATAGGTAATAACATTGAAGTGGTTGAACAAAAATAAATCAAAATTTATACATTTCCCAAAGTTTATGCGAAGAATCTGGAAAAATATTCAGTTAAAGCAAGATTCGGAACCGGATCTAGAGGCTCGGTTCTCCAGGAATTTACAAACATCCTGTATTCTTTAAAACATTTGTATTCTATAATAGCTTAAGATCATCCCAATCGAGAATACGCGACCGACAGCAAAAATAGGTCAGAGATATGCCGGCTTTTCTAAATTTTAACACGTGGTTTCTTTTCTTTTCTTCCTTTTTATCTATTTTTTCTTTCTTTCTTTTTTACTAGCAGACATGTGCAGGAAAGCAGAAAGTGTGCTGAGCCGGCAAAATATAACGTTCAGTAGAAATATATATATATATGCGTGTATGTGTGTATCATGGGTGTGAATGCATATATGTATGTATAATCGTGGAGGATTTTTTTTTTTTGCCATGTAAGAACAGAAGTCGGATATATTATCTTTCCTTGTATTGTTTCTTATTTATTATGAATTGATCGAAAAAATAAAATGTCGCACTTCTGCGACCTGATTGCTGAAGCAGCTCTACTGTAGCACTGTGTGAACGATCAGTTTGCAGAAGTGAAAGAACATTTTTATAGCCCTTTATAGACCGAGCTATAAAGAAATAAATGAAATGTGAATATAATTAGTTTTGGTTCTAAGATGACTTAAAAATGTCGCCCACAATGTAATTGCTCCAGTTTCAAGACATGGCTCAGATCAAGCCATTTTCCGAAAAAAAAAAAGAAAAAGAACATTCAATATTGAAGTGCGTGCGCGTGTGTGCATATATGTGTGTGTGTGTAACGAACGAATTAGTGATATGGAGACAAAGCAAGTGACAATAAATTAATAAATAGTTAAATAAAAATGGATGAATGAGTTCTACGAAAAAGTAAAGGAAAGAGAAGACAGAAGACATGTGTGTGAACATGGAATGGAAGAATTCTTTAAATGAGGAAAGAAGACGTTGAAGATTGATGAAAAGTAAAGTCTATAGATTAAAGAAAGAAGGAATAGTTTAAAAGTAAAAAGGTGATTTAAAATAAAGAAAAGGAAGAGGACTTTGGAGAAAATAAATGGCAAAGAAGGAAATAAAAACTGAGACATGTTACTTACTCATTTCTTGAAGAAGAAATGAATGTTCCTTGGTCTGGAAGAATTTGATCTCCGAAGGAATGCTACCAGTTAAGATCTGTACTCAACCCGGTTGAGTGCAAGACTGGTCTGTTACCTAAACTGGTTCCTTACTTATAAACGTTCGAAAATTTCAGAGAATCGCACCAGAGGGCGCTGAAGAAGAAAAATCTTCACAAGGTCAAATTCAGAAAAAACAAGAAAAAATAATAAAATAATAATAATAATAACAACAACAACAATAATAATGTTAATCACGCCTTTCTATCCATCCATCAATCCAACACCACCAATACCCACCGCTACTGCCACTGTCATTGCCACCACTACCACATCCAGTTCGAAGAAGTAGGGGGAGAGGAGGGGGAAGAGGAGGAGAAAGAAGAAGAAGAAGAGAAGAAGAAGAAGAGAAGAAGGAGAAGAAGAAGAAGAAGAAGAAGAAGAAGAAGCAGAAGAAGAAGAAGAAGAAGTGGAAGAGGAAGAAGAAGACCACCTCCACCGTCAAATAACCACCCCCATCACTTCCCACTAACCACTAGAATCCCCTCCTCTCCACCTCCACCGCCATTTTCTCACTCTACTTCCTTTACATGTATACTCTTTCTTTCTTTCTTTCTCTCATTGTTTCTCAATCTTTCAATCTTTCACGTCTTTTTCTCCACCACCCCTCTCTCTCACTCTCTCCATCTTTCTATGGTCTCAACCTTCTAAATTTTCATTTTCCGCTCAGAAAACCTACAACAGCCACCAACACCACTACCACCCCTAACAGAGTCATCATTCCTACAGACATGCACACACATACACACACATATACACACGCATACACACAGATACGCATACGCACACACCCATA
>NW_021834806.1:40000-45578 GCF_006345805.1 Octopus sinensis
TTGAATGTGGCACCCCAGCATGACCACACACACACAACATATATATATATACATATATATATATATATATATATATATATATATATATGTATATGTATATATATGTATATATATATAGTGTACTGTTCCGTGGTGGTAAAATCATCAAAAGAAGTACTCAATCTGATGAGAAATAAATATTATTTAATAAACACAATATATGTATTTATGTGCTACTATTAGTTTCCAGTGTTGAGATCAGGCCTTTTTTAACACAATGCTATGTGGGCGGTGTCTGATGATTGTGCTAGGATACAAGACGTGTAAGAAAACACTGTTTGGCATGCTTTCAGCACATGAAAGTAATAGTTGCACATAAATACATAAATTGTGCTTATCAAATAATGGTGATTAACTTTACTTGTTAGTATAGTTACTACTCTCATCCCTTATTGAGATTTTACTTCTTGTTGGTGATTGTTGCTTTGTTTACAATATATTGCTAGCTAGAGCGAACTCAGGCCATCTCTCCGGCAACTAGGTGTTAGCGACTGATGGTGAGCGACGGAGTGCAGTGCTGCATCAATAGTCAGCTGACGAAAGATCTGCCTGGGGTTACACCAGTAGTAACAGGGAACAGCCCCATATTGATGTGGCGATTAAATTTACTTGTTAATATAGTTACTAGTTTAATCTATTTTGCAACAAGCTACTTTGCTCATATATACAAGGTGCGGTGAATAAACTGCCGTCTAAATTACGCAAAAATAAAATTAACACTGAGTTCTCATTTTAACAGATGTATTTACCAAAATTGCATAAAAACATCTTGAATTACTTAAGAGTAAATTTATTCAATAAAATCGCCGTTGGCTTCAACCACCGCCCCCAAAACGACTTCGAAATTTCCTGTAACTCTTCTAAACGGTCTCCTTGTTTAAATTGGTCAATGCTGCCATTATCCTTACCTTCAGTTCACCTTTGGTGTTACGAGGAGTTTTGTTGGTCTCTCGCTCAAGTGCAACCTACACATAGTGATCAAGGAGGTTGCAGCCTGGGGCGTTAGGTGGCCAAATGTTAGGGGTGATGTGGTCGCAGAAATTGTCTGACAGCTATGACTGGGTTCTCCTGCTAATGTGACATGGTGCAGAATCCTGTTGCCAGACATAGGGTCTTCCAGCAGTCATCCGCTTGACCCAGGGGGGCATTATCTCCTCCAGGCACTTGATGTAGGCCCTCGTGTTGAGCCTGAAGCTTGTGGCAAGATGAATGGATGCATAACGTCGCTATCACTAGTGATCTCTCCAAACACCATGGTGTTGAGTGGATGTTTGACTTTTATCACCCTCGGTGCATATTTTGGAGACACAGCAAGCCAAAGGTTGTTCTGTGTGTTCACCATCAGATCCTGACAGAAATTTTTTCTCGTCTGAGAAAAACCAAAGCATTCTCGGTTGGAGGGGTTGCTTGAGTTTGTTCAGGAGCTTCATAGCGCGGTCTTTCCTCTTGTCTTGGAAGGCTTGGGATAGAAATTGGCCGTTTCTCATCTTGTATGAGGAATACCGAATGTCCCCATGCATTAACTGCCTGATAAGAAACTCAGACACTCCCATATCCCTGGTGATGGACCTGGATGATTTCGAAGGATCGTTGTCAATCATGGCCTGGATCTCAACAATAAATTCAGGAGTTCTTTTCTTATCAAACGATCGGAGTGAGTTTTCTGAGCTGCCGTACCTTCCTAATTACAATTAGACTCATCCAATCTTCTCGAATCCTCTGCACTGTCCTCAGATTGGCACCCAAGCACTCTAAGATGTTCATATTGGAGCTTCCGGTGCGAATGCCAAACAGTACAGTATGTCATTTCCAAATTTCTGGCAGAGAGAATTGCATCATAGTGTTCTTATTCTCGCAGACGGTGTAGTCGACAAAATCAAAAACAAACAATGCGCGAAAGTAAAAGTATAAAATTTTGTACCTGTATATATAATATATATATATATATATATATATATATATATATATATATATATATATATATATATATACATATATATACATACATATATACATATATATACATATATATACATATATATACATATATATACATATATATACACGCATATATAAACTTATATATACATACATAGATATATATATACACGCGCGCACACATGCACACCATGTACACACACATACGTATATATGAATATATATGTATGCATGTATGTATGTACGTATGTATGTATATGTATACATACACACACAAACAAATATTGTGTGAGGTTGGTTACGAGCGCTACTGGGTAACATGACCATGATGTAACCCAATGCAACCTGTTGCATAATCGACGGCCGGCGACTAAAGCGACAATCCGTCCAGCACTTGTTTAATGAAGAGGGTGGTTTTGGACACCTTGCAGCTGAGAAAACAAGACCTGCCAAAGGTCAGTTGAAGACTAAAAATTTGTCTATATTATAGTGTGAACATTTTCTCGTACCTGCAAATGTCCGTTTGTTTCTGAGTGTTGCGTCTGTACGAGCGCTGGAGTTTCTGTGTGGGCGCGTACTGATGTATACGTGTGTCTGTGTGTTTGTATGTGTATGGTTAGTACTACGTATTTCATTTCATTGAGGCATAAATGAAGTAACCCGGTCGTTTCCCAAGTTTCAGAATTGGCGGTACCCTCCAGTTTTATTGTACGCCCATTGCTAACATCGTTCAGTAGCGGTCTATTACATGGTGGTGTCTGTTTACAACTTAGTAGACTGGGCCGTTGAGATTTAGGTCGTGTCATGTATACAAACATACAATGTCTAGATTGGACAGGAAACCCTGCCATTTTAACTATTTTATTAGCTACGACGCCAAAATGAACACACATGCATATGCTTATATACACACACATATATATATACACAAGTATATGCATACACACACAATTATATCTATGCATATATATATATATATATACACGAGTATTTGTATGTATATATATATATATATATATATACACACAATTATATGTATGTGTCTATATATTTATATGTATGCAATTATTTGTATACACACATGCACACACACACACATATATATATATATATATATATATATATATATATATATATATACTCATACACACATTTAAATACATGAACCATACACATTCAAACGTGCGCGCGAACACACACAAATACACATAGAGACAAACACGCATGTGTGCTTCACTTATTAATACATACACTTGTATGCAAATTCACATACACACACATACATACATATGTATACACTTGAATATACAAATGCACACATGCTTCCGTAATTACATACATTTATACGCAAATTATGAAGGTGCATGACTTAGTGGTGACGTTGTTGGACTGTTGATCGTCATATTGTGATTTCGATCCTTGGACCGGGCGATACGTTGTGTTCTTGAACAAAACATTTCATTTCACGTTGCACAAGTCTACTCAGCTGAGTAATTCTGCGATGGACTAGTATCCTGTCTAGTGAAGAATATATGCGCCAGAGAAACCGGAAAACTATCCCTATGCTCCTTAAGGAGTAATCTTGTCTAATCATATGGAAATTGGCACACACAAACACACACACAAACATACACACACACACACACACACACACACACACACACACATACACACACACACACATACATACACATACACACACATTCACAAACACACGCATACATTCTCGGTACTGAATTATCACATAGGCACAAGACCGCAAATATACGAAGGGAAGAGTATTTTCCATTATATCGACTGATACTCTATTATTATTATACCGGCAGGATGAAAGGCAAAGTTGACCTCCGTAGTACTTGAACTTAGAACGAAAAGAACTACGAGCAAATATAAGTCCTTTCTGGCCCTCAACGGTTCTGTCGTTCAACTTTCGGCGAGGATAATTATACGCGTTATTTGCTTCGCTTCTTTTTGTTCTAAGTTCAAATCACGCTGAAGTCAGCTTTGTCTTTTATCTTTTCGGGGTCGATAACTAAGTTACCAGTCTTGCGTTGAGGTTGACTCTACCTCTCTCTCCCTGTCTCTTTCTCTCTTTCTTTTTCTCTCTCTCTCTCTTTCTTTCTTCCTTTCTTGCTCTCTTTTTCTCTCTCACACACTCTCTCCTTCTCTGTCTCCCTTGCACTTTCTCTTTCTTTCTTTCTCCTTCTCTCTTGCTCTTTCCCGCTATCTTGCTTTCCGTCTTTCTCTATCTCTCTCTCCCTCCCTACTTTCTCTCTCACTCACTCTTTCCTTCTTTGTCTCCCTTGCTCTTTTTCTTTCTTTCTTTCTTTCTCCTTCTCTCTTGCTCTTTCCCGCTATCTTGCTTTCCGTCTCTCTCTATATCTCTCTCCCTCCCCACTCTCTCTTCTCTCATCCTGTAATTCAAACGTCCAGTTTTCACATTGTGTCACACACTGATTGCGTCTAAAATTGCTCTTAAAATACACCTGTTCTAGAAATACTCCACAATTTTACGAATAGGGATTCCGTTGACCTTAACACTGAAAGATCAGCGTCAACATCAATGGACAATCCGCCATATCCATATGAATAGTCAGATTTGGTTACAATGCGAGAGAAAACCTTGATATTTTGTAACTTCCCAAATCAAAACTCTTCATCATTACGGAACAACATATTGGATTACAATGGATGTTAGACCACCTATCAACGTAACCTTGATCATGTTGCATTACAATAACTAGTCTTAGTTATTACTATTACTAGTCTTAGGTATTGCATAACAACCCCATTTCTCTTCCTACCGTCACCTCCAACAACAACAGTGGAGGCGCAATGGCCCAGTGGTTAGGGCAGCGGACTCGCGGTCGGAGGATCGAGGTTTCGATTCCCAGACCGGGCGTTGGGTGTGTTTATTGAGCGAAAACACCTAAAGCTCCGGCAGGGGAGGGGGGGCGACCCCTGTTGTACTCTTTCGCTCCAACTTTTTCTCACTCTTTCTTCTTGTTTCTTGTCCCCGACTTCCTACGCAACCGCCGAGCCAGGATGCACATTCATCCATCCGTCGATGCTCTCGGTGTCGCGAGTTGACCTGCTTTCTCTTCTGCGGGTTTTACAAATAGCAAAGGACCACGTTTCGGACTTCTCCCATCTTGCGAGCTCTGAGACGAAGCCCGCTTCGCTCAACAGCTATAGCAGCAACAGCAACAACAACAACAACACTTTCACCGCCGTCACTACAAATGAGAAGGAACTGAGAGTACAGGGGAATTGTTCTTCAGTGTATACGCGTATATATTTGTGCGTAAATGCGTGTATGTTTGGATGGGTGAATACATGTATATATGTGTGCTTCTGTAAGCAAGGAGCTCTGTATACATTTATCCGTGTAACACAATAATACGCGTTGTATGTGCATCTATTCATGACTGACCGTGTGATTGCACCTAGAAAGTTTCCCTCCCAGGCACAAGTCCGGGCAAGGTTGTTTATGGAAGACTAGCAGTTGTCCATGCATACCGGCCTCACCCTCTCCACGCCACCAGTGTTATCCAAGGAAAGGCAAGGGCCGATACAGCTTGGCACCTGTGACGTCGCAACT
>NW_021834807.1:0-12500 GCF_006345805.1 Octopus sinensis
ATCGACTTAATCCGTGTCTGTCCTTGTTTGTCCCCTCTATGTTTAGCCCCTTGTGGGCAGTAAAGAAATATATACATAATATGTGGTATGTCTACATCATCATCATCATCATTATCGTTTAACATCCACTTTCCATGCTAATATAGGTTGGACGATTTGACTGAGGACTGGCGAACCAGATGGCTGCACCAAACTCCAATTTTAATCTGGCAGATTTTCTACAGCTGGATGCCCTTCCTAACACCAACCACTCTGAGAGTGTAGTGGGTGCTTTTACGTACCAACTGCATGATGACCAGTCAGGCGGTACTGGCAACGGCCACGCTCAAATAGTATTTTTTTACATGCCACCTGCACAGGAGCCAGTCCAGTGGCACTGGCAACGACCTCCATCAAATGTTTTTCACGTGCCACCGGCATAAGTGCCAGTAAGGTGACGCTGGTAATGATCATGCTTGGATGGTGCTCTTAGCACTCCACTAGCACGGTGCCAGTCATCGAATTTGATTTCAATTTCACTTGCCTCAACAGGTCTTCGCAAGCAGAGTTTAGTGTCCAATGAAGGAAAGGTACGCATAAGTGGGCTGGTTACACCCCTGGCATAGGCCATGAGGTTATGGTCTCATTTGGCTTGCCGGGTCTTCTCAAGCACAGCATATTTCCAAAGGTCTCGGTCTTTAGTCATTACCTCGGTGAGGCCTAATGTTCGAAGGTCGTGCTTCACCAGTTCATCCCAGGTCTTCCTGGGTCTACCTCTTCCACAGGTTCCCTCAACCGCTAGGGTGTGACACTTTTTCGCACAGCTATCCTCATCCATTCTTGCTACATGACCTTTCCAGCGCAGTTGTCTCTCATGCACACTACATCTGATGCTTCTCAGGTCCAACTTTTCTCTCAAGGTACTTACACTCTGTTGAGTATGCACACTGACATTACACATCCATCGGATCATACTGGCTTCATTCATTGCAAGCTTACGCATGTCCTCAGCAGTCACGGCCCATGTTTCACTGCCATGCATCCTCTTCCAAATAAATTTTATCTAGCTATCCATCCATCCATCCATCCTTCCATCCATCCGTCCGTCCGTCCGTCCGTCCGTCCGTCCGTCCGTCCGTCCGTCCGTCCGTCCCTCCGTCCATCCATCCATCCATCCATCCATCCATCCATCCATCCTATCCAATCTATCTATCTATCTATCTATCTATCTATCTATCTATCTATCTATCTATATATATATATATATATATATATATATATATACATATATATGTATACACACATATATAGTGGAGGTAAATGGCCTAGGGGTTAGAACGGCGGACTCACGGTCGAGGGGTCGCGGGTTCGAATCTCAGACCGGGCGATGTGTGTGTTTATGAGCGAAACACTTAATCTCCACGCGGCTCCGGCAGAAGGTAATGGCAAACTTCTGCTGACTCTTTTGCCACAACTTTCTCTCACTCTTTCCTCCTGCATCTTGCAGCTCACCTGCAAAGGACCAGCATCCTATCCAGGTGGGGAACCTATACACCAAGGAAACCAGGAAACCAGCCCTTATGAGCCAAGCATGGCTCGAGAAGGAACAAACATATACATATATATATATATACATATACATATACATATATTATATATATATATATATATATGTATAGTACCACTGATGCTATTTTCCTGGTAAGGCAGCTGCAGGAGAAATACCTAGCCAAAGATAGCCCCTGTACCTGGCTTTCGTTGACATGGAGAAAGCTTTGATAGGGTCCCCCGATCCCTTATCTGGTGGTCATGAGGAAACTAGGGATAGATGAATGGCTGGTGAGGACTGTGCAAGCCATGTACACAGATGCCGTAAGTAAGGTTAGGGTTGGCAACATGTACACAGAAGAATTCAAAGTAGAGGTTGGGGTCCACCAGGGTTCAGTACTCAGCCCCCTCCTATTTATCATAGTACTCCCAGGCAATTACGGAGGAATTCAAGACAGGCTGTCCCTGGGAGCTCCTCTACCACTGACGACCTTGCTCTTATTGCTGAGTCACTATCAGAACTGGAGGAGAAGTTCCAGGTGTGGAAGGAGGGTTTAGAATCAAGGACCTTAGAGTCAACCTAGCTAAAACCAAAGTACTAATAAGTAGAAAGGTAGACAATCCACAAATATCTTCAGGAAGATGGCCCTGCTCGATCTGTAGAAAGGTGTAGGTAGAAACTCTATAAGATGTACCCAGTGTAAGCTATGGACACATAAGAGGTGCAGCAATGTCAAAGGTAGGCTAACTGGGAAGATAGTTTTTGTATGTGGCAGATGCTTGGGAGCATTGACCTCCGAAAATCTGCAGAAAACAACTTCCGTCACTTTCCAGGGGGAAAACTAGAAGTAGTTGATAGCTTCCGTTATCTAGGTGACCAAGTCAGTAGTGGGGGTGGGTGCGCTGAAAGTGTAACTGCTAGAATAAGAATAGCCTGGGCAAAGTTTAGGGAGCTCTTACCTCTGCTGGTGACTAAAGGCCTCTCGCTCAGAGTAAAAGGCAGACTGTATGATGCGTGTGTACGAACAGCCATGCTACATGGCAGCGAAACATGGGCCGTGACTGCTGAGGACATGCGTAAGCTCGTGAGGAATGAAGCCAGTATGCTCCGATGGATGTGTAATTTCAGTGTACATACTCGACAGAGTGTTAGCACCTTGAGAGAAATGTTGTACCTAAGAAGCATCAGTTGTGGTGTGCAAGAGAGACGATTGCGCTGGTATGGTCATGTGGCGAGAATGGATGAAGTTAGGTGTGTGAGAAAGTGCCAATCCCTAGCAGTTGAGGGAACCCGTGGAAGGTAGACCCAGGAAAACCTGGGATGAGGTGGTGAAGCACGACCTTCGAACTTTAGGCCTCACTGAGGAAATGACCAGCGACCGAGACCTTTGGAAATATTCTGTACGTGAGAAGACCAGGCAGGACAAGTGAGCCCAGCCCACTTATGAATGCCTTTCCTCCCTTGGACACAAAGACCTGTTGAGGCAAGCGAAGTCGATATAGAACCTCATCCGACGACAGACACCCATGCCAACCTCCCATGCTTGCGAAGACATGTTGGGGCAAGCGAAATCGAAATCGAAACTGAATTGAACCAGCCAGGATCCCTGGCCTGGTGGTACGTAAAAAGCACTATCCGACTCGTGGCCGTGGCACGTAAAATACTCCAATGCGACCGTACGACAGGCACCCATGCCAACCCCCTTTGCTTGTGAAGACATGTTGGGGCAAGCGAAATCGAAATCGAATTGAACCAGCCAGGATCCCTGGTCTGGTGGTACGTAAAAAGCACTGTCCGACTCGTGGCCGTGGCACGTAAAATACTCCAATGCGACCGTACGACAGGCACCCATGCCAACCCCCTTTGCTTGTGAAGACATGTTGGGGCAAGCGAAATCGAAATCGAATTGAACCAGCCAGGATCCCTGGTCTGGTGGTACGTAAAAAGCACTGTCCGACTCGTGGCCGTGGCACGTAAAATACTCCAATGCGACCGTACGACAGGCACCCATGCCAACCCCCTTTGCTGTGAAGACATGTTGGGGCAAGCGAATCGAAATCGAATTGAACCAGCCAGGATCCCTGGTCTGGTGGTACGTAAAAAGCCTATCCGACTCGTGGCCGATGCCAGCACCGCCTCGACTGGCTTCCTGCCGTGGGCACATAAAATACACCAATCTGACCTGGCCGTTGCCAGCCCCGCCTGGCACCTTGCAGGTGGCACATAAAAAGCACCCACTACACTCACGGAGTGGTTGGGCGTTAGGAAGGGCATCCAGCTGTAGAAACATTGCCAGATTAGACGGAGCCTGGTGCAGCCTTCTGGCTTCCCAGAACCCCGGTCGAACCGTCCAACCCATGCTAGCATGGAGAATGGACGTAAACGACGATGATGATGATGAGATGATATATATCATCATCATCCCTCTCTCTCTCTTTCGGGGACGCACAAGCACCTACATGCACACATACACACACGCCAGTAACTCCCCCGCCTACCGAATCAATCACAAAGCTCCGTCCGGCTCGGGGCTATAGCGGAAGACACCTACCCAAAGTGCCACGCAGTGGGACTGAACCGAAACCATGTAGCTAGGAAGCAAGCTCCCTAACCACACAGCCTGCCCGCGCCTACAATATAATATTATATATATATATTATATATATATATATATATATATATTTATATATATACAATAATATACAATATATATATATATATATATACAATATATATACAATATATATATATATAATCATCATCAGACATTAAACGATGATGATGATGATATGTATATCATCAGTAAACCATAAATGAAAAAGAGAAGCACACTCTTATAGAGCAGTAGAGTATTTAAATGTGTAAATATATATATATAAATATATAGATGTGTGTGTGTGTGTTTGGCCCTCTGCCCCACTCACCATTTGAAATCTGATGTTGATTTATTTGCATCTCCGTGGTTCAATGGTTTGGTAAAAGAGAATGATAGAATAAGTTCTGGGCCCTGGAAAAAGTAAGTTCTGGGGTTGACTCATTTGACTAAAACCCTTCCAGGTGGTGCCTCAGCCTGGCTGCAGTCCAATGATTGAAGCAAGCAAAAGATAAAAGAATGGTAACTACTTCTTTAGTAAAGCACCCCCCCCCCCCCCAGCAGTAGCAGCACCACCACCACCTCCACCACCATTACCACAACCCCTACCCCACCATTACAACCACCACCACTACCACAATCACCACCACCACCACAACTACCACCAACACTACAATCACCACTACCAACACCACAACTACCACTACTATCACAATCACCACCACCACAACTACCACCACCACCACCACCACCACAGCAACTATCACCACTACCACCACCACCATCACAATCACCACAACCACTACCACCAACACTGCAACCACAACCACAACTACTAATGCCACCGCAACCACCACCATCACCACCTCCATCCCCATCACCACCACCATAACCACCACCACAACCACTACCACCACCACCACCAACACTATTACCACCATCATCATCCCCACACTACTACCTTCACCACCACCACCACCATCATCACCACTACCCTCCCCCCATACAAATCCCCTCGCCTCTCATCTTCACTATGGCAACTATGATTCCTCCACAAATAGCTGCAGCTCCAATTATCTCACCAAGGTAACAGAACCTATATAGACTCACATTTATGGATCTGTCGGTAAATAAATTCACACCCTGCACGTATGGACGACGCGAGGGAGGAGACGGGAGTGGTAGGTGTGTGTTGAATTAAAAATATAATTACAGGTAAACGCTGTCAGGTGTTTGCCTGGTAGGTCGGAATGATGACTGACGACTGTTGGGAAGGACAAAATGGCAATCACAATGATGTTTAATAGGTGGCGGGGGTGGGTGGGGAACATGACATAGTGGTTAGAGCAGCGGACTCGTAGTCGAGGGATCGCGGGTTCGAATCTCAGACCGGGCAGTGTGTATGTGTGTTTATTTATGAGTGAAATGCCTAAGCTCCACGTGGATCTGGTAGAAGGTGATGGCGAAACTTCTGCTGACTCTTTCGCCACAGATTTCTCTCACTTTCTCCTCCTGTATCTCTAGCAGCTCACCTGAGATGGACTGGTGTCCCATCCAGGTGAGGAACCTACACGCCAATGAACCCGGGAAACCGCCCCTTATGAGCCAAGCATGGCTTGAGCAGGAACAAACAAACAACAACAACAACAACAATGTTAAATAGATATTATAAGAAGAAACATTATCATATTATTTACATTATTTACATTTGACGGATATTTTTCTTCATCTTGTTTTTGTTAACACGTTTCAGCTGATATACGCTCCAGCCCTCATCAGGTGTCTTGGGGGAAATTTTGAACTTGGGTTCTCATTCCTAAGGTACTTTTTGATGTTGTTGTCGTCGTTGTCGTCATTATTATTATTATTATTCAGGTCACTGCTTGGAATCGAACTTGGAATCTTGTAGTAGCCTACGCTCTTAACCACCATGCCATATGCTCATGGTCATAATAATAATAATAATAATAATAATAGTAATAATAATAATAGTAATAATAATAATAACGACAACAACAATAATAACATCGAAAAAATACCTTAACAATGAGAACCCAGGTTCAAAATTTCCCCAAGACACCTGATGAAGGCTGGAGGGTATATCAGCCGAAATGTGTTAAAAACAAACAAGATGAGGACAAATATCTGTCGAATGTAAATAATGTAAATAATTCCTCGTCTCTTAAATATAGAACTGTATTAGGAACATTATCAGTTGAATATTGCTGAAGGTAAAATAACCCTATCTTGTAAATGTCGAGGTTATTGCCATTTGCAGCGGTGGTGGCACCCACTCGTGCCTCAGCTTGGTTCATCTGGTGCCTCCATGATGCTTAAACCTGACATGGCTCAGAAAGCCAACTCAGGAAAGGAATGGTCTTAGGCATTGATCGCATGGTAGTGTGGGTCGTGGTCTTGGCTGGAAATTCCGGGCCTTGTGTTGCCTTCTTTTTGCTTTTTCATCTGTCTTTCTCCTCTCCTCAGGCGTCATATATGGCACATAAAACTGGCACACTATCGGTTATGACAATGAGCATTCCAGTTGATCCAATCAACAGAACAGTCTACTAGTGAAATTAACATGCAAATGGCTGAGTACTCCGCAGACAAGCACACCTTTTACCCTTAACATAATTCTCAGGGAGATTCAGCGTGACATAGAATATGACAGGGCTGGTCTATTCTATTCTATTCTTATTTCTTTACTACCCACAAGGTGCTAAACATAGAGGGGACAAACAAGGATAAACAAAAGGATTAAGTCGATTACATCGACCCCAGTGCGTAACTGGTACATAATTTATTGACCCCGAAAGGATGAAAGGCAAAGTCGACCTCGGCGAAATTTGAACTCAGAACGTAACGGCAGATGAAATACCTATTTCTTTACTACCCACAAGGGGCTAAACATAGAGGGGACAAACAAGGACAGACAAAGGGATTAACTCGATTACATTGACACCAGTGTGTAACTGGTATATAATTTATCGACCCCAAGAGGATGAAAGGCAAAGTCGACCTCAGCGGAATTTGAACTCAGGACGTAAAGACAGACGAAACACCTATTTATTTACTACCTACAAGGGGCTAAACACAAAGGAAACAAACAAGGACAGACAAAGGGATTAAGTTGATTACATCGACATCGACCCCAGTGCATAACTGGTCCTTAATTTATCGACTCCGAAAGGGATGAAAGGCAAAGTCAACCTCGGCGAAATTTGAACTCAGAACGTAGTGACAGACGAAATACCACTAAGCATTACACCCGGCATGCTAACATTTCTGCCAGCTCGCCGCCTTTGTCTATTCTATTCTGTCTCATCTCTGCCTTGTACCTGGACCTCATATCTCTTTCTCTTTGTCTGTCTGTCTCTCTTTTTTCAGGTGAGCAAGCGATGTGTTCACCTCTTCAGCAAGGCTCCTGCTCGTGTCCCTCCATCTTGGGTTCTTATCCCTCCATTCTAAACCCCAATCAGTTGAGGGGTCTTATCTTGCAGGTACTTGGTGGCCTCAGTTGTGCTGGTGTCATGTAAGAAGCACCCACTACACTATGTTGAGTGGTTGGTGTAAGGAAGGGCATCCAGGTGTAGAAACGGTGACAAAACAGGCATAGCACCTGGTACGGCTCTGTAGTTCATCTGTTCTTGTTGAACTGTCCAACCCATGCCAGCATGGAGAAGGGGACAATAACTGATGATGATGATGATTATGATATGATGATGATATGATGATAATGATGATGATGATATGATGATGATTATGATGATGATGATGATTGTTATGATGGTTATGCTGACGACGATGATGATGATTATGATATGGATGATTTTGATGATGATGATATGATGATGATGATGATGATGGTGATGGTTATGATGATGGTTATGCTGATGATGATGATGATTATGATATGATGATATGATGATGATGAAGATGAGGATGATGATGATGATGAGGATGATGATATGATGATGATGATGATGCATATGTGCCTTTATGTCTGTGTTTGTCCCATCCAACCCTGCTTGACAATCAAGGTCGATTTGTTTGTGTCTCTGTAACTTAGCAGTTCAACAAAAGAGACCACTAGAATAAATACCCCACTATAAAGAAAAAAAAACAGCAAAAAAACAAACCCAAAAGTACTTGGGGTGGGTGGGTGGATTCATCCCACTAATATCTTTCAAGGTGGTGCTCCAGCATGGCTACTGACCGATGACTGAAACAAACAACAGATTAAAAAATAAAATGGCTTTTGTTGTTGTTTGATGATAAAGAGAAAATGTTTATCAATTGTTTAAGTCCTAAATACATTTGATGTCTTCATTGATTGTCTTTCTTGTTGGAGATTGTTTAGTTTCCTGATGAGCTTGGTGAAGGATGTAGGTGTTGTTTGCTAATGTTATCTCTTGTCATATATGAATGTCTTGTTTACTAATGTTTTTCTTGTCGTGTTTTGTTTCGTGTTGTGTCGTGGAGTCCATTACAATTAGAAAATTATGCGTTGCTTAATGAATTAGGGAAAAAACTTTAATTAAAAACATAGCTAAAATCTAGAAAAACAGTTATGTTTTCAATATTTCTCTTTCTCTCTGTCTCTTGCTGTCTCTGTCTGTCTGTCTCTCTCTTGAATACATATTTACATATTTACACACACACACACACACTTATGCACACACACTTACACACACATACACACACGGATTCACTCACATGCTCATGCTCACACAAACATGCACACACACACACACACACACACACACAAATACTTATGCACACTCACACATGCATGCACACATACACACAAATGCACACACAAACACTTAAATATATATGCAGAAACACACACCCATAAACTCTCACACGAACACAAACAGACACTCTCACACATGCACAAAGCCACACGTACACACACACAAACTCATGCATGCTTGCACACACACAAACGCTCACAAACACACTCACAAACATGCAAGCACACACACGACATATATTTTCAGAATCGTATACACGTGATACAAGTTTTAATCCCATGTCGAATGGTGAAACTGAAACTATTCCACAATGGTGGAGTCATGATTATTGGTTGTATCTCGCAGAAAATCAATCATCTTTTATTGTTTACTTGTTGTCATCATTGTTGTTGTCGTCGTCATCGCCCTCCTCCTCTTCCTCTCTCCTCCTCCTCCTCATCATCATCATCATTGCCATCATTGCCATCATTATTAACATCACTCTTAAGGTTGGCGATTTGGCAGAATCATTAGTATGTTGGGTGAAAGATCTAGCGGTGTTTTGTCCGTCTTTATGTTCTGCGTTTGAATTCCGTTGAAGTCGACTTTGCCTTTCATTCTTTTGGGGTTGATAAATCAAGTACCAGTTGCATACTGGGGTCAATCTGATCAACTGACTCCCTCCCCCAAATTTTTGAGCCTTATACCTAGAGTAGAAAAGATTATTATTATTATTGGGTGAGAGAGCAGTTCATGCCATCAAAGTGATACTGGGGTAAAATATACGAAACCCAGTATACCCATCAAGACTACCTGTCTGATAAGGGTACACTAGGCACATGCATCACAACCATATGTGCGCGACATTATTAACCTCATATCAAAATTAACAGTGCATGACCTTGCAGGTGGGGCCCAGTTAGAATTTCCTTCAGGTTGAGTAGCCCATCACGCTCAAGATGGCCCTGAATAAGGGTTGTTTAAGGATGTTGAACAAAACACCCATGTTTCCAAAGGTGAATTCTCCAAACCCCAAAGAATTCCTCTCAACACATGGCTATGATGCTCTCCCACTACTTCTGCTCGTGATCAGAGATGCACATATCATCAGCCACTAAGGGACATGCCCAACTGGTTAAGGTCAAGCAAATGACAAGCATAACTGCCTGATTTGGCAGGGTTTCTACGGCTGAGGATCAGTTAACAATGATTTTATTCAACATATTCCCCTCTCAGATTCACACACTTATTGCAGTGGTCTTTCAGTTTTTCTAAGCCCTGTAAAAGAACTTAGAAGTTTGGGCCACCAACCAAGCCTTTTGTGATACCCTTAAATAATAATAAAAATAATAATAATAATAATAATAATAATAATGATAATAATAATGAAATTATTGTATACAGTGCTCAGGTGCACCACAGCTTGTCAAAAGTGCAAATAAAGTATATGCAGTAATGTACAAATGTCTGGAAAGCGAACAGTGTATGAGTCAGGTACATGCTTGCGTGTGAATGGCGGGGAGAAAATCAGGTGTAGTGTTGGCGAATCTCAGGAAGCATGGAAGTTTTGAAGGATGCAGTGCTCCTACAACTAACAACTGATGCCGGCAGTTTGTTCCATGCTTCAGCAACTCTGAGTGTGAAAAAATGTTTCCGAAAGTCATGGGAGCTGTGCTGTTTTCTGACTTTGTAAACATGTCCACGGGTGTTAGACAGGTGGAGTTTGAAAAGGTGCTCAGAGTTATTGTTTGTATGATCATCATCATCATCATCGTCGTTTAACGTCCGTTCTCCATGCTAGCATGGGTTGGACGGTTCGACCGGGGTTCTGGGAAGCCAGAAGGCTGCACCAGGCTCCAGTCTAATTTGGCAATGTTTCTACAGCTGGATGCCCTCCTAACGCCAACCACTCCGTGAGTGTAGTGGGTGCTTTTTACGTGCCACCTGCACAGGTGCCAGGCGGGGCTGGCAACGGCCACGGTCAGATTGGTGTATTTTATGTGCCACCGGCACGGAAGCCAGTCGAGGCGGTGCTGGCATCGGCCACGAGTCGGATAGTGCTTTTTACGTACCACCAGACCAGGGATCCTGGCTGGTTCAATTCGATTTCGATTTCGCTTGCCCCAACATGTCTTCAAAGCAAAGGGGGTTGGCAAGGGTGCCTGTCGTACGGTTGCATTGGAGTATTTTACGTGCCACGGCCACGAGTCGGATAGTGCTTTTTACGTACCACCAGACCAGGGGTCCTGGCTGGTTCAATTCGATTTCGATTTCGCTTGCCCCAACATGTCTTCACAAGCAAAGGGGGTTGGCATGGGTGCCTGTCGTACGGTCGCATTGGAGTATTTTACGTGCCACGGCCCCGAGTCGGATAGTGCTTTTTACGTACCACCAGGCCAGGGATCCTGGCTGGTTCAATTCGGTTTCGATTTCGATTTCGATTCGCTTGCCCCAACATGTCTTCACAAGCATGGGGGGTTGGGATGGTGTCTGTCGTCGGATGAGGTTCTATATCGACTTCGCTTGCCTCAACCGGTCTTTGTGTCCAAGGGAGGAAAGGCATTCATAAGTGGGCTGGGCTCACTTGTCCTGCCTGGTCTTCTCACGTACAGAATATTTCCAAAGGTCTCGGTCTCTGGTCATTTCCTCAGTGAGGCCTAAAGTTCGAAGGTCGTGCTTCACCACCTCGTCCCAGGTTTTCCTGGGTCTACCTCTTCCACGGGTTCTAATAATTTTATGGGTGTCTGTCAAGTCAGCTGCAAGACGTCGGAGTTTCAATGTGTCCATGCCCAGGGAAGTAAGGCATTCAGAATATGGCAAATGCCTGATGGCATTAAAGCCAGAAACTTTTCAGTACCCCCTCGTACATGAAGACAATGTTCAAATGTGATCCTTCAAAATCAAGATAATGGTGACCTATCTGAGAAATAAGCCTCAAGAGGTGGAGTGGTTGCTGCAGTGAGTGTCACTGGCCATTCTCCATGGTAGTGCCATTGTGGTTATACTTCTTTTTAAGTCTGGTAGTTATTCCGTCAGTTTCGTTTTGCTGTACTGTTATGTTATGCTATTGGGATGTAAACAAACCAGTGCTGGTAATCTTAAGTAGTGGGGTGGAAAAAACACAAAATATGCACAAAAACACAAATACAAATAAACACACAGACACATACACACATACACACACATACACACATACACACACATATACACATACACGCACAAATACACACACACACACATCTACACATACACACACACATGCATGCACATATACACATCCACACACACAAATACACATGCACACACACATATACACACATACACACATTCATACACACACATCTACACATACACACACACATACATACACATACACATATACACATACACACATACACACACAAATACACATACACATACACACATATACACACATCCACATACACGCGCGCACATGCACACTCACACACATACACACGCACACACACACACACACACACATGCACGCAACAAGCTTGTACACAATTTCTGACTACCGAATTCACTCCCAAGACACTTGTTGGTCTGGGACTATTATAAAAGACACTTGCCCAAGGTGCCACACAATAGAACTGAACCCAAAACCACATGACTACAAAGCAAA
>NW_021834807.1:17500-45039 GCF_006345805.1 Octopus sinensis
ACTATAAGCACAAGGCTTGAAATTTTTGGGGCAGAGGTACTTAATTTATCAACCCCGAAAAGATGAAAGGCAAAGTTGACCTTGGCGGAATTTGGACTCAGAACATAAAGCAGATGATATACCTATTTCTTTACTACCCACAAGGGGCTAAACACAGGGAGGACAAACAAAGACAGACACACGGATTAAGTCGATTATATCGACACCAGTGCGTAACTGGTACTTATTTAATTGACCCTGAAAGGATGAAAGGCAAAGTCGACCTCGGTGGAATTTGAACTCAGAACGTAACGGCAGATGAAATACCACTAAGCATTTCACCCAGTGTGCTAATGATTTTACCAGCTCATTGTCTTACAATCTTAAATAACGAGATGACTCATTAGATAATGTAGTCTTAGAAGCTGTTATAAAATAAAGCAATGGTCATAGTTGGATTGTCTTTGATTATAATCTGCTGTCAAGGCTGATCTAGTTAAACTGTTTTAGCAACTAATAAATTGTGATGTTGTGATGTTTATACCTTTTTTTTTAGAGCAATAGCAATAAGGGCTAAATGAAATGAAAAAATGCATTCTCCTGTCATTTCTCTCCAGCTGACATAAATCTCCCTTGTTCCGTACCAATGTCGTTCTTTGGCTCCAGGTCAGCAATGAATGAATGAATCAAAAGACATTCCAGCCATGATCATCCTGCCTTTCTGACAAACACAGTGTATCCCAGACTGTGTAAGTCAATGTGTCATATGTGTTGTATCCTCCTCTCTCTATTCATAGCTGAATGGGCGAGAATCCTAAACAACTCCCTTAAACTAGAGGACATCCTTAACTTCAGAACAGAGATTTTCATGTGATGTTTACACTTCAGGAGGTCCCTGCTAGCCTTTTGGGGCCCACAAGATGGCAGCACAGCTGGAAGTCAATAGGCAATAGCCAAGTGAAATAATCCCCTTTATTACCTTTGAGTAGGGAGGGCATTTCCTCCTCCATATTTTTAAGAGGTCAAAGGACAACAGGTTTTAATTATCCTACCATTTATTTACATGTTAATATTGCTGTTTGAAACGATTGTATGCATGAGTAGAAAATTATTTCAAATGTTAACATCATCTCTTCTCCATTTTAACAAATTTGTTGAGTTTCTACAGGATACATTTCCATAAATTCTCATAACACACCATATATATATATATGTATTGATATACGGAGAAGCAAGATGGTGAGATGACAGAATCTTTAGCATGCTGGGAAAAATGCTTTGCAGCATTTTGTCTTTTGTCTGTCTTCACATTCTAAGTTCAAATGCCAGTGAGGTCAGCTTTGCCTTTCATTCTTTTGGGAGTTGACAATATAAGTACCAGTTGAGCACTGGGGTTGTTCTAACCTATTTCTTTACTACCCATAAGGGGCTAAACACAGAGGGGACAAATAAGGACAGACAAATGGATTAAGTCGATTACATCGACCCCAGTGCATAACTGGTA
This sequence comes from Octopus sinensis, assembly GCF_006345805.1. Classification (NCBI taxonomy): domain Eukaryota; kingdom Metazoa; phylum Mollusca; class Cephalopoda; order Octopoda; family Octopodidae; genus Octopus; species Octopus sinensis. The sequence continues at coordinate 18,984 of NW_021834807.1, forward strand.
CTTAATTTATCGACCCCGAAAGGATGAAAGGCAAAGTCTACCTCGGCGGAATTTGAACTCAGAATGTAACGGCAGACGAAATACCGCTAAGCATTTCACCCGGCGTGCTAACGTTTCTGCCAGCTCACTGCCTAAGTTATTCTAACTGTCTTACCTTCTGCCGTGAAATTGCTGGCCTTGTTGCCGAAATCTGAAATAAATATTCAGCAGAAAGGACAGAGTGATTTAAGGGCTGAAAGGTTCATCCATTATCACTTGGGCAAAAACATTTTATAATTGCTAATGCATGAAACCCTTGCCCCTTGTGTCACCATGTTGCTTCTGCTGAGCTGTCCAAGCCATGGCAGCATGGAAAACAGACATTCAATGATAATGTGATATACCATATTTTAATGTGTTTAAGGAACCCTTGTGTATAAGGAACCCCTAATTTTGGGGGCTTCAAATTTGGAAAAAGGTTTTGTAAGGGAGTATAATACTATCTATGTATAAGAAGCTCCCATATTTTGTCAGCCTAATTTTTAACAAAAAATAGTTCCTTATACATGTTAAAATATGGTATGTAGATTAAAATAGAAAGTGAATAGAAAAACATTTGACATCACTTGAAAACATAGCACTAAGAGTACCATCCAAGCATGATCATTGCCAGAGCAGCTGACTGGCTTCCGTGCCAGTGGCATGTAAAAAGCACCATTCGAGCATGATTATTACCAGCATCGCCTTACTGGCACATGAAAAACATTTGAGCGAGGTCGTTGCCAGTGCCGCTGGACTGGCCCTCATGCTGGTGGCATGTAAAAGCACCCACTACAGTATCGGAGTGGTTAGCGTTAGGAAAGGCATCCAGCTGTAGAAACCTTGCCAGATCAGATTGGAGCCTGATGCTGCCATCTGGTTTGTCAGTCCTCAGTCTAACCCATGCTAGCATAGAAAGTGGACGTTAAACAATGATGATGATGAGAATGTAAATGGATAGAGTCTCTTACAGCTGTTTCGCAAATAGCCAAGTATGTAGATCATAACATTGAGCTAAAGATTATGTCATCATCATCAGAGAGAGAGGAGTTAGAAAATATGAAAATGTTTGTCAAAAAAAACAAAGGAAGGATCATCATCATCGTTTAACGTCCGTATTCCATGCTAGCATGGGTTGGACGGTTCGACCAGGGTCTGGGATGCCAGGACGTTGCACCAGGCTCCAGTCTTATTTGGCAATGTTTCTACTGCTGGATGCCCTTCCTAACGCCAACCACTCCGAGAGTGTAGTGGGTGCTTTTATGTGCCAGGGGAGGCTGGAAACGGCCATGATCGGTTGGTGCTTTTTACGTGCCACCGACATGGAAGCCAGTCAAGGCGGTGCTGGTATCAGCCACGTACGGATGGTGCTTTTAATGTGCCACCGGCACAGGTATCACAACTACAATTTCCATTTGATTTGATCAGAGAGAGAATTATATACATTAGGTGGTTCCCTGATTGAGTCAATAATAAGGCGAGGTCCATTAACAGTTCCATATGTATAATCATTGGATATGAATGTTTTATCCTTGTACAAGTGAGATATAGTTTTTAATTCCATATCAAAGCCATACCTGTATGGGATAGTGGACATGAAATAACCCTTTTTACAATGGGCACAAAACCTGAAATTGTGAGGAAGGGGTCTAGTCGATTATGTTGACCCTAGTGCACAACGCTGGACCTTATTTCATTGAGCTTGAAAGCAATCCTGTCAGAGTTTACCTCAGCTGTATTTGATCTCAGTTCATAAAGCCAAGCTGGAAGAAATCCCTTCAAGCAGGTTCTCTGGTCAGCCAACAATTGAGCCAGCTCACTGCCGCCACCATGAAATAATCATCACACACACATGCAATACGCGTGCATGTACATACACACATACACAACACTCAAAACACAACATGCACACACAAAGCACAACACACACACAAAACATAACATACACACAGACACATACATATACACACAAAACACAACAAACACACACACACACACACAAAACACAACACAACACAACATACACACACACACACTCAACACAACACACACACACAACACACAACAAACACATACATACACACAACACAACACACACACACAAACACACACAACACAACATACACACACACACACACAACACAAAACACACACACACACACACAAAACACAACACAACACAACATACACACACACACACTCAACACAACACACACACACAACACAACAAACACATACACAAAACACACACTCAACACAACACACACACACCCACACACAACACACAAACACATACACAAAACACACACTCAACACAACACACACACACCCACACACAACATACAAAACACAAACACACACACACAAAACAACACACACATACACAACACACACACATACACATTTAGAGAGAGTGAAAGACAGAAATGAAGACAAGAAGAGAGAGAGAAAAAGAGTGACATACAGGCAAAGCGAAAGAGAGTGGAATCCCGTTGTAGAAATTGATGGCTATAAATACCAAAATCATGGAATTACAAAGTTTCATTTTATATGCTGCTTCTTTCTTGTTTGTTCTCAGACCTTCAGTTATTCTTTTTTACCATTTATTTCCAGTTTTATCAGCAGCACTGAGTTCAGTAGTTCATCGTACAAAATCTGACCCATGGGTGAGTATTATCACTGTCAGGTTTTCCTAAAAAAATATTTTTATTGCATATTTTTTTTTATAAACATTAGCATTGTTAAATATAGACTTCCAACAGGCAAATCATTCTCTCTTTTACTTGTTTCAGTCATTTGACTGTGGCCATGCTGGAGCACCGCCTTTAGTCGAGCATGTCGACTCCAGGACTTATTCTTTGTAAGCCTAGTACTTATTCTATCGGTCTCTTTTGCCAAACCACTAACTTACAGGGATGTAAACACACCAACATCGGTTGTCAAGTGATGTTGGGGGGACAAACACAGACACACAAATACACACACACACACACACACACATATATATATACATTTACATATACATATATACAACGGGCTTCTTTTAGTTTCCGTGTAACAAATCCACTCACAAGGCTTTGGTCAGCCCAAGGCTATAGTAGATGGCAATTGCCCAAGGTGCCATGCAGTGGGACTGAACCCGGAACCATGTGGTTGGTAAGCAAGCTACTTACCACACAGCCACTCCTGCACCTATTTTCTTTTTATATTTTACATATCACAGTATCACAGTATAGACCAAACCATCAGATGCTGTTATACACCACTGGTCACAATGCGCTTCCAATTTTGTCATGATTGTGCCATTCTTTACCATCTTGGCTCATATTGCTTTCCAAGTGGCCTTTTACAATTTCTTTGATGCCACTTGGCAACTGCACAAGTCCACCTTGTTTGTGGACCTTGCAGCATGTCCAGCCTAGAGGTACTTGTGCTTCAGGAACTCTGTAATCACATTGTTCATTCTGTGCCATTCCCGAATTATTTCATATCAAAATTAAATAATTCGTAATGAGACCATTTTACATATCATCATCATCATCATCGACATTTAAGATCTGTTTTCCATGCTGGTATGGGTCGGCTGTTTTAGCAGGGGCTGGCAAGGCCAGGGGTTGCACCATGTTTCATAATCTGTTTTGGCTGGGTTTCTATGGCTGGAGGCCCTTCCTAATACCCAAACACTTTACAGAGTATACTGGGTGCTTTTTACATGGTATCACCAATGTTTTTTACATGTCACCAGCATCAGTTCTTTTAGTGTGGCACTGTCCTTAAATCATTTCCTGTTTCTTGAAGCTTCTAAATTCCGGTGATGTAATTAACAAAAGTACATATTCAAAACAACAATTAATTAGTCTTTATTCTGTTGTGTCTGGGGAGAGTCATTTTCTTTTTGTGCCTTATAATGTAACACACTCACCAGTAAAATTTCCATTTATTTCTTATTTTTATTTTCCTAAAATTTTCGTTGCGTCTTGCAACCTTTTCAATAGTTTTGAGAGTCAAAACTATTGAAAAGGTTGCAAGATGCAACGAAAATTTTAGGAAAATCATCATCATCATCATCATCATCGTTTAACATCCGCTTTTCATGCTAGCATGGGTTGGACGATTTGACTGAGGTCTGGTGAACCAGATGGCTGCACCAGACTCCAATCTGATCTGGCAGAGTTTCTACGGCTGGATGCCCTTCCTAACGCCAACCACTCTGAGAGTGTAGTGGGTGCCTTTACATGCCACTGGCACGAAGGCCAGTTGGTGGTACTGGCAACGGCAAAAATAAGGAATAAGTGGAAATTTTACCGGTGAGTGTTTTACATTATAAGGCACAAAAAGAAAATGGCTCTCCCCAGACGCAACAGAATATGCTTCAACACACGAACTCATATAAAGAATCTTGCAAACCAAATCCAAAAACGAAATAATTTGTCTTTAATTATCTTTTAATTTGTTGCAGAGGTAACGTGCCGCCATGAGCCACTCGGGTTGGGTGAGCATTCCTTCAACACATCGTGTTCCCCTCAACTCTCATCATTAAGCTGCAACTCTACTCCGACCAGAGTCCCACCTCCGCCTTCTCCCCCACTCCACAACATGGTTCCAACAACAGAATCGGCACCGGCCAGTACGACAGTCACGGGAGCTGAAACAGCAGCGACAACAAGCCTGGCAGCACCAGTAAATCCTTCTGAATCCTCATCTTCGTCATCCGTAGAACAGACTGTCCCGAGTATTCCTACCTCGGACTACTTGGAAGAGGAGAAACCTCTCTTACCAGGGATTAGTGTCCGTGCGGCTACTTTGGAGAAACTGATTCAAATCTGTGTTGAGAGTTTCTGTAAGTATACCAAACATATCATCTTCATCATCATCATCACCACCACCACCGCCACCACCACCACCACCACCACCACCACCACCACCACCACCATCATCATCATCATCATCATCATTGTTATCATCAATGTTGTTGCCATGCAACTTAAGGTTTTTGTAGGTTTCTTCATCATCATTGTTCGACCGTGGTCGAGACAATGGAATTTACCATGCTACGCCAGACTTCACGGTCCATCATAGCATTACGGAGGTCCTGTTGCTGGATGCCTGTGTCCCTGGAGATTACATCAGAGTAGGAGAGTGTGCGCCCTCTGGTATCGCGAACAGATGGCTTCCAGAGGAGAAGAGGAGAAATTACCTCGTTTTCAGCTCTACAACAATGACCAGCAAACTGGACTCTTCTACCTTTCCCAAGAGATGATACAGGTGGTAATTTCCCATATATTTGCATTTTGGTTGGATGACGCTTCCACGAGAGATTTTGAGCTCTCATAAGGAGGCGAGTGTAAGTTCCATCCAACCGCCTCTCAAGCTTCTTTGATAACTTCCAAGCTTCTGAGCCATATAGTAGAATTGGTTTGACTGTGGCTTTGAAGATTTTAAGTTTGAAATCTCTACTTAGATTTGATGACTAGATCTTATGCATATCATTACAGGCTGACCAGGCCTTACCCTTTCTAGTTAGAAAATCTTTTTCAGATGATGATATGTATGACCCGAGATAGGCTTCTTACTGAAACTTTAAGTCACACGGGGCTGAACCAAACTGTTCTAGATAATAATGTGTAGTAGCTCCTACTAAACGTATTGAGTGCCTCTTTCTCTTGCTCATTCACTGAGTAATTATCTCCCTGAACTAATTAATGCAATAAATTTGTGTCCAATAGAAAAATTACTTAATAAACATTTATTTACTATAAAAGTTATCAAATGCAAAAAGTGTGTTACTTCTGCCACACACAATATATATATATATATATATATATATCATCATCATCATTATTGTTTAACGTCCGTTTTCCATGCTGGCATGGGTTGGATGGTTTGACTGGGGTCTGGGAAACCAGGAAGCTGCACCAGGCCCCAATGTTATCTGGCAGTGTTTCTACAGTTGGATGCCCTTCCTAACGCCAACCACTCCGAAAGTGTAGTGGGTGCTTTTTATGTGCCACCGGCACAGGGGCCAGAGGAACTGGAATCGACCACAATCGGCTGGTGCTTTTTACATGCCACCGGCATGGAAGCCTGTCAAAGCGGTACCGGCATCAGCCATATATAAATATATATGTATATAGGCAATTATGAGGATAAATAAATTATATATAGCAGTTTGGATTTGATATACAAAATATATATACATGTATGTATGCAAGCAAAAAGAAAGCAAAAACTGAAGATCTGAAGAATTTCAGACTATGAATATTTAAGTATAAATCTATAAACATTTATATCAATAGATCAAACTTACAGAGAGTACAAACGACAGAGAAAGTTAAAGGGGAAGAGGTAAGGTGTTATAAATCCAACAGCTGTTTCTAGAGGTTCAGAAATCCATCATAATGTTGGTAGATATAGTTCACTGCAATATGTGGGCTGTAACGGAAGCAAATAAACATGGGATTAATCAAGCCTTTGTCATCAGGGCAGAAGAAGATCTTACTTTTTAGATCATGATGCAGAGAAGTTTAAACATTCCACCTTTACTCTGTGGAATTGGTCCCTCGTAAAGACATTGGAGACTAAGTTTGAATCATTTGAGCGCTTCTAAGTGTTTTGCTATACTGAGAGTCCCTGGATCTCGTCTGTTGGCAATATGTATGTATATACTTGTGTGTGTGTATATCTCTGTGTGTGTGTATCTGTGTGTGTATGTGTATATATGATTACATACATGTGTGTGTGTGTGTATCTGTGTGTGTGTATATGTGTGTGTGTATATATATGATTACATACATGTGTGTGTATGTGTGTGTATACATGTATATATGTGTATATGTGTATACATATGTATATGTGTATAGATATATATATGTATATGTGTATACATATATATATATATGTATATATATGTGTGTGTGTATATATATATATATATATGACAAAGCAAAGAGCAAGCGGTTTAACAAATTTATATATTCTTACAAATGAATGTACTTTATAACTACATGTATGTGTGTGTGTGTGTGTGTGTCTCCATATGCGTGTGTCCCCATGTGCGTGTGTCTCCATGTGTGAGTGTGTATGTCTGTGTCCGTGTCTCTGTATGGATGCCTGTAAATCGAGTGTGTGTGTATGAGTGTATGTGTGTGTGTCTGTGTGTGTTTTGCATGCGTTTATATATGCTTTTCCATACAGTTCCACATAGTTTCATGTGGCTGAAATTTGTCGCTTTCACACTCAGGTCTACCAATATGGTCAGTTTATTAATAAAAAACTTCATCTTACACATAATAGTCTTGCAACAGATAGACATCTTTTGAAGAATGAGCCGACTGTCTCAAGAAGTATATTGTGGCATTGTTAAATATGTTTTTAACCATATTATAATATCGTTTGAACATTAGTTGTCTGTATATAGTTCTCTGGTGAGTTATTGTTAATGAGATTACAATTTTCTGGACTATTAACCTTATTTGTGCAGTGAATATTTACATCATCAAATTACACTATATTTTAATTGGCTTGATCTCTGATTGTAATTGAAGATCAAACCAACTGAAATATTAAATAAATATAAAACACAAGCACAAGCACACACACACATACACACACACACACACACGCGCGTGCGCGCAAGCATGTGTGCAAATACACACACATACACACACACACACACCAACGCAAACACGTGTGCAAATACACATACATACACACACACATTCACGCACACATGCACGCAACATATGCAAGCATATACATGCGGTTAATAGCTTGAAAAAAATTATTATCTCGTTAAATCATTAAATGTGGCTTCACATAATGAAATGTTTGATAAACATAATTTACAGCAATCCATTAAATATTGATCTGAGAAAGGTTAATTTTCTCGTCTGTTTATTGTCGATGAAAATATTTATGTATCTAAGCCATCATCATCATCATCTTCAAAACCTCTTAACTGATGCTGCCAGTCTTTGGGGTACCATTCTGGATGCTTTTGCAGTGAGCCGTCACCATTGTTCTCTGTCTTGCACAGAAAGGTTGCAGTACTGTGACCTGTCCACTCCTTGATGTTGTCCGACCGGGATTTTCTCTGTCCGTCTCCCTTTTGTTCCACTACCCTTAACTATCTCCCGTTTTGAACATGGCGTTATAGCAGGATATGTATCTGTACCAGGTGAGCTTTCATCTTTTTACCTGCACAAGAAGTGGTTCCTCCCCGACAGAGTGGTTCCTCCCCGAATGAGTGGTTCCTCCCTGACAAAGTGGTTCCTCCCTGACAAAGTGGTTCCTCCCTGACAAAGTGGTCCCTTCCTGACAAAGCTCTGGGATGTTCCTTCTGGAACACCTGTGCTCAACTGCTTGGGTTCTTCACTCCATGCCAGCTGTACTTCAATACTCTATGTACCAAAGTACAGCAGTACAAAAGAAAAGTAATGCCTTGTAGGTGTGTGGTATTTCATTATACAATCATTATATACTAGAAAGTATTTTAAACATTTTTATCAATCAATACTGCGTTCTGCTGTGTTAGCAGTGTTCTTTTACATTTATTTGTTAAAGTTCCTTTTACAGATATCCTATAGAAATTACAACCAGCACTGATTTATATTATTACATTTTGTATATGAGACGTCAGATGTAAACAAACAATGGAATAAAGATTGTTTGCCAACTTAACATGACAGTTCTGGTTTAGGATGAATGTTGCTGTAATTTAGTCCCAGGAGATATCGTCTCCAGCTGGCTATACGACACGATCTATATCCTTATATTTTTGAACAAGGGAATCTAGCCGAACAATTATTCTGTGCTGATGAAGGGAAATAACCTGGAAATCACAATACACAGATATTGTTTTGAGCTGAGTGGGGTTGCTAGATTCCCTTGTTCGAAAATATAAGAACACAGATCATGTCATAAAGCCAGCTGGAGACGATGTCTCCTGGGGCTAAATGACAGCAACATTCGTCCTAAACCAGGACTGCCATGTTATGTTGGCAAACAATCTTTACTCCAAAGTACTGTTGCTGAATATCTCTCGTTATGAGATTTGAAAATAGTAATTTTCTTGTAAACAAACAATGATTGAAGATGAAAAGTGGGTAATGGGCAGATATGCCATATTTCGGTGGGTTTTACCTCTTCATCCTTTCTTTCTGATATTTCTTGATGTCCCTATAATTTCTATAGAATATCTGCAGAGATAACCTTACCAAACAAAAAAAAAAAAAAAGGTGTTGCTATAGGCGCAGGGGTGGGTGCGTGGTAAGTAGCTTGCTAACCAACCACATGGTTCCGGGTTCAGTCCCACTGCGCGGCATCTTGGGCAAGTGTCTTCTGCTATAGCCCCGGGCCAACCAATGCCTTGTGAGTGGATTTGGTAGACGGAAACTGAAAGAAGCCTGTCATATATATGTATATATATATGTGTGTGTGTGTGTCTATGTTTGTCCCCCTAGCATTGCTTGACAATCGATGCTGGTGTGTTTACGTCCCCATCACTTAGCGGTTTGGCAAAAGAGACCGATAGAATAAGTCCTGGGGTCGATTTGCTTGACTAAAGGCGGTGCTCAAGCATGGCCGCAGTCAAATGACTGAAACAAGTAAAAGAGTAAAAGAGTAAAAGAGTATTAAGCATGAAGAGCTCCTTGGAAACAGATTCTCTTAATTGCTCAGAAAGTTCCCTAGGAGTAGTCGACAGTCTCTGTTACCTAGAAACAATCATGGCTAAGAGAATGCTAAAATGGTAGTGGTGGCCACTAGGATGCTCTCACTGTATTCATTGTATGCTTCTCCATTGCCCCTAAGATGCCTCCTTTTTGTCTCTCTTTTTCTCACTGCTATCATCCCCTGCTCCCTTGCCTTGCAGCATCATTTCTCTGCCTCCTCAACACCCTATCTCTCTCTCTCTCTCTCTCTCTTTATCTTTATCTCTCTCTCTCTTTTTCTCTCTCTCTTCTTTCTCTCTCTCTCTTTCTCTTTCTCTCTCTCTCTCTTTATCTCTCTCTCTTATCTTTCTCTCTTTCTCTCTCTTCTTTCCTCCTCTCTCTCTCTCTTTATCTCTCTCTCTCTTTATCTCTCTCTCTCTTTATCTCTCTCATTATCTCTCTCTCTTTATCTCTCTCTCTCTTTATCTCTCTCTCTCTTTATCTCTCTCATTATCTCTCTCTCTTTATCTTTCTCTCTCTCTTTCTCTCTCTCTCTCTTTCTCTTTATCTCTCTTTCTCTCTCTCTCTTTCTCTTTATCTCTCTCTCTTTATCTCTCACTCTCTTTATCTCTCTCTCTCTCTTTATCTCGCTCTTATCTCTCTCATTATCTCTCTCTCTTTATCTTTCTCTCTCTCTTTCTCTCTCTCTCTCTTTCTCTTTCTCTTTCTCTCTCTCTCTTTCTCTTTCTCTCTCTCTCTCTCTTTCTCTCTCTCTCTTTCTCTTTATCTCTCTCTCTTTATCTCTCTCTCTCTTTATCTCGCTCTTTATCTCTCTCATTATCTCTCTCTCTTTATCTTTCTCTCTCTCTTTCTCTCTCTCTCTCTTTATCTGTCCCTCTCTTTCTCTCTCTCTCTCTTTCTCTTTATCTCTCTCTCTTTATCTCTCTTTCTCTTTCTCTCTCCTCTCTCTTTATCTCACCCTCTCTTTATCTCTCTCTCTCTCTCTTTCTTTCACTGTAACCCTCCACCCCCACGAAACACCCACCTCACTTTCTTCCTCTCAGCTACTCATTATCCTCATTTCTGTCTTTCTCACACACACCTCTCTGCCCACCCGAGGTACCCATATTTACTTTTATAACAAGTGGTAGCCCTGGATCCCCCCTCCCTACTCTATCCTTCCCTCCCATCATCCCTCCTACTCTTTGTTTCTCATTTTCACTAACCCTTCACACTACGTTTTCCTTTCCTCCTCTCACTGTCCCTCCTATTACTCCCCCCTCCACTACTGCTTCCTCTGTTTCTTTCTTCACTGTCATTCTTCTGCCACAATAAATCTCTTCTTTCCATCATACTTTAACTTCTCTTAATATCTTTGCCTAAAGTCATCACCCTCTCCTTTTTTTCTCCTTTTTAATCACGAGGGTTCTTTAGTCATGTGAGTGACAAGGTGACCTCACTAGTGCTGGTGCCATGAGAAAAGCACTCAGTGAATTCAGTAAAGTCCACCACAAAGTCCAGTTTTTGTTGCAGTGTGGTGACTTGTGTTCCTCACTGTCCCTGAGAGCTAATCCAGTGGGGCACAAACTCGTAGTAGGCTCTCCAATACTGGGCAGGGCAAAAGATAGAGGCCAAATTATCATTGACTTCTCTTAACAGAAAAACATCCCTGTCTACACATGTACACCTTGTAAATCTCTGACAGAATGTTGAATTGTTGTGGACCCTTAGATGCTAGATATTTGTGGACCCTTGGATGTTGAATAGTTGTGGACCCTTAGATTCTAGATAGTTGTGGACCCTTGAATGTTGGATAGTTGTGGACCCTTGAAACCCAAGCTGTTGTGGTACTGAGTCCTTATTCTTGATGGAGACGATGGGGAGGGGTGAACTACTTAAGGATGAAGGTGGTTGGTTATGTTTCAGGTTATTTGTATTGGATGACTAAGGACCACAAGCGGCAGTGTGCTGCTAAACCCATTCAACCCATATCAGCATGGTTATAATATGGTGATGATGGTGATGTGATGATATTGATGCTGGTGAGGATGATGATGATTATGATGAAGGTGATGATAATATGGTGATTGTGATGGTGGTGATGTGCTGCTGCTGATGATGATGGTGGTGGAAATGATGATGATATTGGTGATGATTGTGGTGATGTGATGATGGTGGTGGTGATGAATACAGTGGTCATGGAGATGATGATGGCGATGACGACGACAATTATAATAATGATTATGATGGTGGTAATGATGATTGTGATGGTGATGATGGTCATGATGATGATGGTGATGATAATGGTGATGGTGATGATGATGGCGATAATGATGATGATGGTGGTAATGATGATTGTGATGGTGGTCATGATGATGATGGTGTGATAATGATGATAATGATGATGATGGTGATGATGGAGATGATTGTCATGATAATTATGGCACGCGTAATGATGGTGATGGTATGATAGTGATGCTTCTGCTGCTGCTAACGATGATGCTGATGATGATGACGATGACGAATGGGATGACAACGACGATGATGACACCAATGATTGCCATTCTATATTTAGATGCCTAATACCTACGACACATCTAAACAATAACAACATTTCCATTTCTTTAAAAAATTTCCCATTTTTTTTTTGTCTTCGTTTTTCCTCCGTTGACCACATTCGCTACAACATTCGTAACAAGATACGAAATTCCGTGGAGGTTTGTTGTGTTAACACCTAATTTCATCCACATTGATTGTGTTATGTTGATAATTCTCGGTGTTGTTAGCTCCATTTCGGTTTCTAAGTGGTTCCTAAATGGCTTTGTACTTTTCCAAAAATAGTTGTTATACAATAAATGCATAAAAATAGCAATTTATGAATGTTCTCTTTCCGTTTTATACGTTTATTCCCTTGTTAATGCTAAGGTATTTAAAAATTGTGTAAAGAGAACTACATTGGTTAATTAGCGTATGACTTAATTACTTTTATACAATTTCGTATTAACATGACTTTTTTTTTAGATGTTATTTTTATTATTTGATAATGATTTCTCAACAAATAGTCACAAGCTTGGCTGTGTGGTAAGAAGTTTGCTTCCCAACCACATGGTACCAGGTTCAGTCCCACTGCGTGACACCTTGGGCAAGTCTTGGGCCAACCAAAGCCTTATTAGTGGATTTGGTAGTTGGAAATTGAAAGAAGCTCATCAAATATACATATTCATATATATATATATATTTAAATAATGAGGGAGATAAATTAATATTAATTTTAATATCAATTTAAAACCAGTAGTCCAGCATACAAAAAATCTGAGAAATCAGAGAAAATTCTAATACATGTGTATATTGTCAGGGCAAGACTGCTAGGTAGTCAGCCGTATGCTAGAAATAGATCATCAACATGTATTAGAATCTTCTCTGATTTTTCAGATTTTTTGTATGCTAGACTACTGGTTTTAAATTTATATTAAAATTAATATTAATTTATCTCCCTCATTATTTAAATATTGAAATACGTTCTCTAGTAGCAAGCACTAACCGCAGTGAATTATTTACTGCAGTTCTTCGCTTCAGGAATTTTTTAGCGTGCCGGAACTAAGACATTTGAAATTTTATCCCTAATGTTATTGGTAAAACTAAACACGCGTCTGTTTCGGCACAGAAAGCTGGGGTTAGTTTTTCAGATTGCATTTACACTGAACGATTGTACTGATGAGGCCACGGACATTTGAATTATGTAAGTAATTCTTTTGTTAAAGGCCGAAACCGAGGTATGCAATTAATTACGTTTTTTATATAAATTTTCATCTGTCCTGCCCGCCAAATTTGGTTCTGGTGTTCGCTGAATCTTTCTTTGTAGTTTGATCGTTGATGATCTATTTCTAGCATACGGCCGACTACCTAGCAGTCTTGCCCTGACAATTTTGCTTTCACAGGAAGGAAAGTTTCTTGTCGAAGATACGTCTCGCTTTCACCTTCGAAACGTATAGAGAGATGAAACCATAGCGACTGAAGAGGGGTTTTTTCTTTGTGTTACTTGTCCTGTACTCTATTTTTTGTTGTTTAAAAAAATGTCCAGTTCCTGGGTTTGTGTCTATGTTTTCGTTTCTCACTGTGTTCGACGTCCTTTGGGGTGTCCTGTACTCATATATGCGTGTATATGTACATGTAGAGGTAGGTACGTACATATATGTTATATATATGCATATGTTTTATTTATTAATATATATAATATATATATATATATAATATATAGGGGTGTAAGAGTGGATGTGTGGTAAGTAGCTTGCTTAACAACCACTGGTTCCAGGTTCAGTCCCACTGCGTGGCACCTTGGGCAAGTCTCCTACTATAGCCTCTCCAAGCACTGCTATAAACAGTGGAAATGAGCTAGAACATTAAAAACTTAGTGCACATGAACTGCAGAGTTCAAGGTCACCCTGTGCCAAGTAGCTTCACTCTGCATGCTTTAGCTTCGTTACTATGGCAACAGTCCGGATACTTATAGATCAGACCTTGTAGACACACACATGCATCAGGCTTCTTTCAGTTTCTTATTTCTTTACTGCCCATAAGGGGCTAAAACGCAGAGGGAACAAACAAGGACAGACAAAGGGATTAAGTCAACTACATCGACCCCAGTGCGTAACTGGTACTTTATTTATCGACCCTGAAAGGATGAAAGGCAAAGTCGACCTCGGCAGAATTTGAACTCAGAACGTAATGGCAGACGAAATACGGCTACACATTTCGCCCGGAGTGCTAATGTTTCTGCCAGCTCGCCGTTTCTGTCTACCAAATTCATTCGCAAAGCTTTGGTTGCCCTGAGGCTACAATGGAAGAGGTGCTATACAGTGAGATAGAACTCCGGACCCATGTGGTTAGGAAATGTGCTTGTACCTATATATATGTGTGTATGTGTCTGTATGTGTTTTTATATGCAAATATGTGTGTGTATATTTATATATATATATATATATATATATATATATATATATAATCGTCCGTTTTCTGTCCTTGTTTCGTATACATTCGATCCTTTTCCCAAGGAATCTAATGCTCGTAGCTTAGTTTTTCCTTGGGGCTGGCCAGATTGGAGCAATCTCAAGATTAATCAGTTGAAATTGCGAGGATGATCCGGTTCTTGACTGAAAATAAAAGGCTTTGAATGACCCGTCTGTGTTTTTTGTATCGTCTATTTGGATGTTTTGCGTTCTTGTCCCATTTTGTATTTTTATATATAAATGTATATATGTATGTATATATATATATATATATATATATCTGGCCAATCCAATGATGGTTTGCTTCAGTTGCCAAAACTTTGAAGTCACTGTCAGAATAATGAACCTATACTATAATTGAAAAATTTACTATATTTTGTTTTTGGATTTGGTTTGCAAGATTCTTTATATAAGTGTGAGTGTGTTACATTATAAGGCACAAAAAGAAAATGACTCTCCCCAGACACAACAGAATTACTGTATTTTGTACATACGTATATACCTGCCTATGGGTGCAATAAAATGGGCTCATGGGTGCAATTGCACCTGTGGGTGGGGGTTTCCCTGCCCCTGCTCTAAGCTGTTTTCACAGCAATTCTCCTGCTTTTGAGACTTCCTTAAATTTCTAAAATACTATACATTCTGATCCAAAGAAACTGAAACATATTTAACTACAACTTATTTGATGAAATATTTTCTCTTCTTTCAGGTCCCAATGGTAGTTTGGTTGATGACTCTTTCTATCCACGCGTTTTACTTCTCATGCATAAATGGTTTATACCATCTCAGGAACTGGCAGAACGTCTCGTAGAATTGTATCCTTTGAAATCATTGCAGAAACTTTAATGCATCAACATTTAAACTTGGGCCACATCAGGCCCAAATATTCCAGCTGTTTCATGTTCAAACCAGCCAAATCCAGCCTCTCATACCTATCCTACAATGTCATTCTAAAAAAAAAAAGAAAAACAGGCATGGCTGTGTGGTAAGAAGCTTGCATCTCAACGTCATGGTTCGGGGTTCAGTCCTGGCATGTGACACCTTGGTCAAGTGTCTTCTACTATAACCTTGGGGTGACCAAAACCTTGTGAGTGGATTTGGTAGATGGAAACTCAAAGAAGTCTGTTGTATATATATATATTCTCTCTTTACTCTTTTACTTGTTTCAGTCATTTTGACTGCGGCCATGCTGGAGCACCGCCTTTAATCGAGCAACTCGACCCCAGGACTTATTCTTTTGTAAGCCAGTAAGTACTATTCTATCGGTCTCTTTTGCCGAACCGCTAAGTGACGGGGACATAAACACACCAGCATCGGTTGTCAAGCAATGCTAGGGGGACAAACACAGACACACAAACACACACATGCATATATATATATATATATACATATATACGACGGGCTTCTTTCAGTTTCCGTCTACCAAATCCACTCACAAGGCATTGGTCGGCCCGAGGCTATAGTAGAAGACACTTGCCCAAGGTGCCATGCAGTGGGACTGAACCCGGAACCATGTGGTTGGTAAACAAGCTACTTACCACACAGCCACCCTGCGCCTATATATATATATATAATATATATATTATATATATATATATATATATATATTCATGTGTGTGTGTCTGTGTTTGTCCTCCCACCATCACCTAACAACTGATGTTGGTGGTAAATGGAAACTGAAAGAAGCCCATTGTGTATATATATATATATATATATATATATTTGTGTGTCTGTGTTTTATACTCCCACCATTGCTTGACGACCAATGTTGGTGTGTTTACATCCCCGTAAGTTAGCGTTTCGGCAAAAGAGACCGATAGGATAAGTATCAGGCTTGCAAAGAATAAGTCCAGGGGTTGATTTCTTCGACTAAAAGGCAGTGCTCCAGCATGGCCATGGTCAAAATCACTGAAACAAGTATAAGAATGTCATCGACCTCTTGAAGATAGCAGAAAAGGTTAATTCAAAATAACGTGTATGAATTAATATCACACTTAACGAAGTAATCTGAATGTCAAAGGATTAAACTCTTTAAATCTCTTGGAAGTTTGCTTGTTTCATATAGGATACCTTATATTTACATTATTTACATTATTTACATTTGAGGGATATTTGTCCTCATCTTGTTTGTTGTTAGCACAACGTTTCGGCTGATATACTCTCCAGCCTTCATCAGGTGTCTTGGGGGAAATTTTGAACCTGGGTTCTCATTCCTAAGGTATTTCCTCATCTCTTAAATAAAGAACTGTATTACTTTATATTTTATATAGAATTTCTATATACATATGTACAAGCATGGCCACCTTGTAACCATCTGGTCACCTTGTAAGCATGTAGTCACCTTGTATGCACACCTTGTATACAAGTGTTCATCTTGTAAGCATGTGGTCACTTTGTAAGCATGTGGCCACCTTGTAACCATGTGGTTACTATGTAACCATGTGGTCACCTTGTAAGCATGTGGTCACCTTATAAGCATGTGGTCACCTTGTAACCATGTGGTCAACTTGTAACCATGTGGTCACTTTGTAAGCATGTGATCACCTTGTAACCATGTGGTCACTTTGTAAGCATGTGGCCACCTTGTAAGCATGTGGTCACTTTGTAAGCATGTGATCACCTTGTAACCATGTGGTCACTTTGTAACCATGTGGTCACATTGTAAGCATGTGGCCACCTTGTAAGCATGTGATCACCTTGTAACCATGTGGTCACTTTGTAACCATGTGGTCACCTTGTAACCATGTGGTCACTTTGTAAGCATGTGGTCACTTTGTAACCATGTTGCCACCTTGTAAGCATGTGGCCACCTTGTAAGCATGTGATCACCTTGTAACCATGTGGTCACTTTGTAAGCATGTGGTCAACTTGTAAGCATGTGGTCACCTTGTAACCATGTGGTCACTTTGTAAGCATGTGATCACCTTGTAACCATGTGGTCACTTTGTAAGCATGTGGTCAACTTGTAAGCATGTGATCACCTTGTAACCATGTGGTCACTTTGTAAGCATGTGGTCACTTTGTAACCATGTGGCCACCTTGTAAGCATGTGGTCACTTTGTAAGCATGTGATCACCTTGTAACCATGTGGTCACTTTGTAACCATGTGGTCACATTGTAAGCATGTGGCCACCTTGTAAGCATGTGATCACCTTGTAACCATGTGGTCACTTTGTAACCATGTGGTCACTTTGTAAGCATGTGGTCACTTTGTAACCATGTGGTCACTTTGTAAGCATGTGGTCAACTTGTAAGCATGTGATCACCTTGTAACCAGGTGGTCACTTTGTAAGCATGTGGTCACCTTATAAGCATGTGGTCACCTTGTAACCATGTGGTCAACTTGTAACCATGTGGTCACTTTGTAAGCATGTGATCACCTTGTAACCATGTGGTCACTTTGTAAGCATGTGGCCACCTTGTAAGCATGTGGTCACTTTGTAAGCATGTGATCACCTTGTAACCATGTGGTCACTTTGTAACCATGTGGTCACATTGTAAGCATGTGGCCACCTTGTAAGCATGTGATCACCTTGTAACCATGTGGTCACTTTGTAACCATGTGGTCACCTTGTAACCATGTGGTCACTTTGTAAGCATGTGGTCACTTTGTAACCATGTGGCCACCTTGTAAGCATGTGGCCACCTTGTAAGCATGTGATCACCTTGTAACCATGTGGTCACTTTGTAAGCATGTGGTCAACTTGTAAGCATGTGGTCACCTTGTAACCATGTGGTCACTTTGTAAGCATGTGATCACCTTGTAACCATGTGGTCACTTTGTAAGCATGTGGTCAACTTGTAAGCATGTGATCACCTTGTAACCATGTGGTCACTTTGTAAGCATGTGGTCACTTTGTAACCATGTGGTCACCTTGTAAGCATGTGGTCACTTTGTAAGCATGTGATCACCTTGTAACCATGTGGTCACTTTGTAAGCATGTGGTCAACTTGTAAGCATGTGGTCACTTTGTAAGCATGTGGTCACTTTGTAAGCATGTGGTCACTTTGTAACCATGTGGCCACCTTGTAAGCATGTGATCACCTTGTAAGCATGTGATCACCTTGTAAGCATGTGGTCACTTTGTAAGCATGTGGCCACCTTGTAAGCATGTGATCACCTTGTAACCATGTGGCCACCTTGTAACCATGTGGTTTTGGCATCTTGGGTTAGTGCCTTCAACAGTCTTGGACTGGCCAATGCCCTGTGAGCGAATTTGGTACATGGAAACTGTGTGGAAGCCCATCATGTAATGATGTGTGTGTGTGTGCTTGTTTCCTTGATACATACACACTGCTTGATAGCCAATATTAGTTTGTTTACATCCCAGTAACTTAGCAGTATGGCAAAAGATTAAGTGCCAGGCTTACAAAATAAGGACTAGGATTAATTTGTTTCACTAAACCCTCCAAAGCAATGCCCCAGCTTGGCCACAGTCCAATCACTGAGACAAGTAAAACAAGAAACAAAAGCTTTATTTTCTACAACCATTACATTTAAATAGTTCGTTAATTTCTGTAAATTTATTCCTTTCATATTTTGCTTTTTCCAGTTTTTTTCTATTGTGTATGTTACACTATTTACTCTTTTGAATTTCTCATTCTATATTTTAGACTGTAGACTCTTTATATACCCTATTGTATATTTTAGACTGTATACTCTCTGTACTTTCGCCTGTATATCATGTATACACACCAAGCTGTGTATTTTACATTACTAATATACCTCACATTTCATTATAACATGTTGCTAAAACCCAAACAAACTCTCAAATTTGAAGTCCTACAATCTGTGAATCTTGTTTACAATGGCTAGCACACAAGTACTAGAATAAGTACTAGGCTTACAAAGAATAAGTCCTGGGGGTGATTTGCTCGACTAAAGTCAGTGCTCCAGTATGGAGAAATAAAAGACTAAAAAAATGAAAGAATTGTTTCTGGTATAAATTAATATTACTAAGAAATATTACCGGTCCCTGGCACCCTAGAGAGAAAGAAAAAACTGCTGGTACACCACAGGAGACAGTTTAAGAAACGCTGGCATCAGCTACAAGAATAACATCTACTACTTGAAGAATTCTTTTGCATTGGAGTTTCCTTCCATTTCTCATTTGTTTCTTTTACAGTTTCCATTTCTCTGAATTTGCCAAGCTGCACTGAAGACCTGTTAACGCCTATCTCATATATCCAGTTCTCCACCCCTTGGTGTCTCATTTTACTCTGCCTCATCAAATTACTCCATCATTTCCCCAATCTCTTTTCCTTGTAAACCCTCTTAGGATTCTGACTATCAAATGTAATGTTTATTTATTCCCATTGCTTTGAATTAATCATGCATTATTTTGTAGCTTTGACACTTTGATGATGTGATTTAAAAAAATTTTTAGAATGACATTGTAGAGTAGGTATAAGAGACCAGATATGGCCTGAATCAATACGAAACTGGTAGAATATCTTAGCTAGATATGGCTGGTATATTCCTTAAGCATTCACACTACTCTGAGAGATGTAGCATTCATATTGTTTTGAATTAATCATACAGGTAAAGCCCATGGAATTTGCGCACCTGTGTAATTTACGCAGGTGATTTTCAGGATAAAAATTGTTAAAAAAGTTTCTACTCATGTAAAATTTGCATCCAAAAGTTTTCAGATTTGCCAATATGGTCAGGGAATAAAGGTTTTCAGTTTAGTTGTATTTAGCATAATTTCACTTACTTTAATTACATTTTATTTAATTTTCGCTAAATAAAAATAATTTCTGTTTAACAGGTATCACATTGAAAGCTGTTAAATTACAAAGTGTTTGTGTTGTTTATAATAAACTTTATTTTACATTTCTTGCCCACAAGAGATTATGTCTGGTCACTTGTCATTGCCTCCGTGAGGCCCAACATTCGAAGGTCATACTTCACATCTCATCCCAGGCCTTCCTGGTTCTACCTAGGAAGACCTGGGATCTACTCATAATTCACGCACCCCCTAAAGTTTATTTTTGTTTTTGCGAAAAAGTGCGTAAATTACATGGGTTTTTATGGTATTTTGTTGCTTTGAGATTTTGATGATGTTATTTTTTATTTTTAGAATTACAGAGGTTGAATCTGGCCAATTTGAACTTAAAATAGATAGAATATTTGAGCCAAATGCAGTCAGTTGAAATACTATATGGTTGAAATAACCCCTTAGAATCATCATCATCATCATCATCATCGTTTAACGTCCGCTTTCCATGCTAGCATGGGTTGAACGATTTTGACTGAGGGCAGAACAAATATTAGTGAAAATCATATGAATTGAATTAGGTCTGTATATGTATTTTTTATTACTATCTGTGCCGGTGGCATGTAAAAGGCACCATTTGAGCGTGATCGTTACCAGCATTGCCTTACTGGCACCTGTGTAAAAAGATTCGAGTGAGGTCATTGCCAGTACCGCCTGACTGGCCTCTGTGCTGGTGTCACGGAGTGGTTGGCGTTAGAAAGGGCATCCAGCTGTAGAAACTCTGCCAGATCAAGATTGGAGCCTGGTGCAGACATCTGTTAAAAATTTTTTTCTTATCAACATTAACTAAAACAGCAGAGAATAACTTCTGCAGGAACTCTTTTTCATGTAAACATTCCTTGACTTGAGTGTTTTAGATATCTTGGTGTAGAAGATACAAAACAATGTGAAGCTGTAAAATGTTCACACACCCCACGGGAACAAGATTGTTCTCTACAGGTTTACAAGGCAAAAATATGCCATGTTTTCAGGTAAATATTTCAAATTATTTCGTTTTTGGATTTGGTATGCAAGATTCTTTATGTGAGTTCGTGTGTTGAAGCATATTTTGTGAGTCTGGGGAGGGTCGTTCTGTTTTAGTACCTTATTTAACACACTCACTGGTGAAGTTTCCACTCATTTACTTATTTTTTTTTTTTTCCGAAATTTGTTTTGCAAGATTCTTTATGTGAGTTTGTGTGTTGAAGCATATTTTGTTGAGTCTAGGGAGAGTCATTCTCTTTTAGTGCCTTATTATTTAACACACTCACCGGTAAAGTTTCTACTCATTTAAGAGGAAACTTTACCGGTGAGTGTGTTAAATGGTAAAGCACTAAAAGAGAATGACTCTCTCCAGACACAACAAAATTTCAAATTATATTTCTGCTTAATTTTAATTCTTTTGTTACCATATTTCTGCTAAAATACCTCACTGCTTTTTTAATTAAATTTTAAAATAATTAAGAGTTTAGTAAAATAACTTTGTCATTATTAAACTGGTGTCTGGGACATAAATTAAAGCGAAAATTTGATGGAAGATTTGAATTTAAATCCCTTTAAGACAAAATGTTTGTATTATAGATCAGTGTTTTGCAACCATTTTTCACTTGCGGTACCCTTGTATTCCTTTCAAAATTTGGTAGCACACCTGAAATAAAACTATAATTAAATGTATGGGGAAAAAAAGTTATATTCAGGTTACACTGAGGCACACCTAGCATTGCCTTGTGGCACACCTGTGTGCTGTGGTATTCTGGTTTGCAGAGCACTGTTGTAGATCCAGAGGCAGTTTCAGGTGAGGTGGTATCAATAAGGTTGAACCAAAAAGGTTCCGGGTTCAGTCCCGTTGCATGGCACCTTGAGCAAGTGTCTTCTACTATAGCCTCGGGCCGACCAAAGCCTTGTGAGTGGATCTGGTAGATGGAAACTAAAAGAAGCCCATTGTATATTTATATGTGTGTGTGTGTATGTGTATGCATGAATGTTGGTGCTGTTACCTATGTGGAAAATACTATCTGCAAGTATCATAATTTTATTTCAACTGGTACAGTACCAGTTGCGTACTGTGGTCAACATAATCAATTTATTCCTCCCCCAAAATTACTGGCTTTGTACCAAAATTTGAAACTATTATCTTAATCTCATGCTTACCTGTCATTTCATTGAAGTTCTGTTTTGTCTTTTATTTAGATACTGGATCCGAACATTTCCTTTCCACTTTGACCTCGACAAACGGTTAAAAGTAATCGTGGAAAGATTTGGTCAAATTCTTGAAGCAGAAGGCAATACCAATTTTTCTGAATTAATCGATCTTTCTAAAGTGTAAGTGAACAAATAATTTATCATATTTTGTGTAAATATAGGCACAGGAGTGGTTGTGTGGTAAGTAGCTTGCTTACCAACCACATGGTTCCAGGTTCAGTCCCACTACATGGCACCTTGGGCAAGGGTCTTATACTATAGCCTCGGGCCAACCAAAGCCTTGTAAGTGGATTTGGTAGATGGAAACTGAAAGAAGCCCATCGTATATATGTATATATATATATATATATGTGTGTGTGTGCATATGTTTGTGTGTCTGTCTTTGTCCCCCCAACATCACTTGACAACTGATGCTGGTGTGTTTACGTCCCCATAACTTAGTGGTTCGGCAAAAGAGACTGATAGAATAAGTACAAGGCTTACAAAGAATAAGTCCTGGGGTCAATTTGCTCGACTAAAAGGCGGTGCTCCAGCATGGCCACAATCAAATGACTGAAACAAGTAAAAGAATAAAAGTGTATATATTTATATGCCCTGTCACCATTGAGTCTGTGTTGTTGGTCTCCATATTATCTGAGAGTAGCCATGCAGATCTCTCTGCAGGAATCTGATTTGCTCCCCTCTCTCATAGCAATCTCCTTGTCCCCTAGTTTGAAGCTCTCCTACCCCCTACCCTAAGGCTTGTTCTGCAAACAACATGGTAACCGCATTAGTGTGGGTAGCACAAAGAAAACATCTAGCCCATGTTGTAAAATGGTTGGTGTTAGAGACATTTTATTTCGTCTGGAATAAAATTGTTTTAGAGACATGCTGTCTTATAAACACAATATATTAGGTTGTCTGGAAAGTTTGTGCCGATTTATAGTAGCTTACCTTTCGACTTATTTTAGAACATGGTTGAGTCCATAAAATAGGATTTGACTACACCTCCATTTAGAGCACAGTTTAAGCTATCTTTTCGTGGAAGAAGATTTATGTTCCTATAACCTGTGTTAATTCTGTAACCCTTTAAAATGGAAGATAAGAAAGTTCATTTTTGGCACTTGATGCTTTGGGAACCAGACAAAAATTGCTGCAGCTCGGCTGGGATGTGTTACCCCACCCTCCATATTCACCAGATATTGCTCCTTCGGATTTCCACTTATTCAGGTCTCTGCAGAATAGTCTTAATGGTAAAAATTTCAATTCCTTGGATGACGTAAAAAGATACCTTGATGAATTCTTTGCCATGAAACCCCCTCGATTCTGGGAAAAGGGTATTTTCAAGTTAAAGGAAAGATGGAGATGCATTGTGTAACAAAATGGTTCATATTTGGTTGATTAAAAATGTAATGGCAAGTATTTATTGACTTTTTTCTTTCCTTTAAAAATCGGCACAAACTTTCCGGACAACCCAATACATATAGGAGGGAGACAAACAAATGGTGCCTTGCAAGACGTATGGCAAATGTGGGACAAAGTAGACATCGTATGTCTACTGTATGTATGTATGTATGTCAAAGCAAACCAGATGTGTGTCAAAGAAGACATCCGAGCTCAAAGCAGTTCTTGAATTCATCAGTTTCTTCCCAACCATATGACCCATGCCATCATCATCATCATCATCATTATTACCATCATCATCATCATCATCATTATCATCATCATCATCACCATCATTATCACATCATCCTCATCACCACCACCACCACACCACCACCACCACCACCACCACCACCACCACCACCATCATCATCACCATCATCCATCATCATATCATCCACCACCACCACCACCACCACCATCATCATCATCATTATCATCATCATCATCACCATCATTATCACATCATCATCACCACCACCACCACCACCACCACCATCATCATCATCATCACCATCATCATCATCATCATCACCACCATCATTATCACATCATCATCATCCTCATCACCACCACCACCACCACCACCACCACCACCACTACCACCACACCACCACCACCACCACCATCATCATCACCATCATCATCATCATCATCATCATCACCATCATTATCACATCATCACCACCACCACCACCACCACCATCATCATCATTACCATCATCATCATCATCATCATTACCATCATCATCATCATCATCATCATCAACATCATGATGCCATAGTAGTAGTAGTAGTAGTAGTAGTAGTAGTAGCAGCAGCAGTAGTGGTAGTAAAGTATAATACACAGATGGTTTTTCTACTGTTGTTGTGTAGTTTTTATAATAGAAATTAGCCTTAGAAACGGTGATGCCATTTCATTTTGTCACCGATTGTGATATCTCACATATAGACACGGCTGCTTTTCCACAAGCTGGGTTTGTGTCTGTTAGATCAAAGATTTTGCCAAATATATGGAGATGTTTTAATCAAAGTTAAGCTTCTTGAAAATCATATCGATTGATGTTCTTAGAAATACCATTTTCAATAACATTATGAATTATACAGTTTTTATATTTAAGAGATGAGGAATTATGTACATTATTTACGTTATTTACATTATTTACATTTGACGGATATTTGTCCTCATCTTGTTTGTTGTTAACACAACGTTTTGGCTGATATACCCTGCAGCCTTCATCAGGTGTCTTGGGGGGAAATTTCGAACCTGGGTTCACATTCCTAAGGTATTTTTTGTTGTTGTTATTATTATCATTATTATTATTATTATTATTATTATTATTATTATTATTATGCAAGTTACTGCCTGGAATCAAACTCGGAATCTTGCGGTTAGTAGCCCGCACTCTTAACACTATGCTGCGGCCTGAATAATAATAATAATGATAATGATAATAATAATAATAATAATAATAATAATAATACCATCGTACCACTGGCATGGGTACCATTTTTATGATACTGGGGTGCTTTTACATGCCATTGGCACGTGTGCCACTTTGTGAGACACCAGTATCTGTCATGATTGCAATTTTGCTTGGCTTGATGGGTCTTCTTCTCAAGCATAACATAATACCAAAGGTCTCAGTCATTCCACTTTGCCTCTGTGAGGCCTAACACTCAAAAGGAACTCAGCTACTTGCCTCCATGAGGCCCAAACTCAAAAGGAACTCAGCCATTTTGCCTCTGTGAGTCCCAACACTCAAAAGGAACTCAGTCACTTTGCCTTCATGAGGCCCAAACTCGAAAGGAACTCAGCCACTTTGCCTCTGTGAGCCCCAACACTCAAAAGGAACTCAACCACTTTGCCTCCATGAGGCCCAACACTCAAAAGGAACTCAGCCACTTTGCTTCCGTGAGGCCCAACACTCAAAAGGAACTCAGTCACTTTGCTTCTGTGAGGCCCAACACTTGAAAGGAACTCAGTCACTTTGCCCCT